>NC_053024.1:320916856-321216856 GCF_003073215.2 Triticum urartu | reverse complement strand
AGCTTGAGCGATGCTTTCTACTTCGCGAGGCCAAAAATTATATATATGGTTGCGATCACGATGAACAAGATGCATAGGATAAAACTTCTAATGAAATTCCAATTTCAATCGTTTGTAATTCCATGACCCTGTATCATCACATAGCCTACACCATGTCAATGCATCTCCCTTCAAAGATAAAGGGAAGACCTTCTTCTTAATGACATCTCTGGGGACAACAGCAAGCTTAAATAATCCACAAACTTCATCCACATATATTAGGTGCTCATCGGGATGCTTTGTTCCATCTCTTGCAAAAGGATTAGCTAGCAGTTTTTCTAACATACCCAAAGGAATTTCAAAGCAGACATTTTCATTTTTAGTAGGTTCAGTAGATTGAGGAGCAACTCTTTGCTCTACTGGTCAGGGTGAAGATACCCCGAACAAGCCCCTCAGAGGATTACTTTCCATAGTAACAAGTGACAGGAAATTTCAACACACCATATAAATTTTTCCTTACCAAATTTCACCTACCAAAGGCGCTTCACTCCCCGGAAACGGTGCCAGAAAGAGTCTTGATGACCCAGAAAAGAGTCCTTTCAATAAGTAAGAGTGTCGAACCCAACGAGGAGCAGAAGGAAATGATAAGCGGTTTTCAGCAAGGTATTCTCTGCAAGCACTGAAATAATAGGTAACAGCTGGTTTTGTGATAGGATAATTTGTAACGAGTAACAACTAACAAAAGTAAATAAAGTGCAGCAAGGTGGCCCAATCCTTTTTTAGCAAAGGACAAGCCTGGAAAAACTCTTATATAGAGAAAAGCGCCTCCGAGGACACATGGGAATTATTGTCAAGCTAGGTTTCATCACGATCTTATGATTCGCGTTTGGTACTTTGATCATTTGGTATGTGGGTGGACCGGTGATTGGGTGTTGTCCTTACTTGGAAAAGCATCCCACTTTATGATTAACCTCTATTGGAAGCATCCGCAACTACAACAAAAGTATTAAGGCAAACCTAACCATAGCATGAAACATGTGGATCCAAATCAGCCCCTTACGAAGCAACACATAAACTAGGGTTCAAGCTTCCATCACTCTAGCAACCCATCATCTACTTATTACTTCCCAATGCCTTCCTCTAGGTCCAAATAATGGTGAAGTGTTATGTAGTCAATGTTCACATAACACCACTAGAGGGGAGACAACATACATCTCATCAAAACATCAAACGAATACCAAATTCACATGACTACCAATAGCAAGACTTCTCCCATGTCCTCAAGAACAAACGTAACTACTCACAAAGCATATTCATGTTCATAATCAGAGGGGTATTAATATGCATATAGGATCTGAACATATGATCTTCCACCAAGTAAACCAACTAGCATCAACTACAAGGAGTAATTAACACTACTAGCAACCCACAGGTACCAATCCCAGGCTTAGAGACAAGAATTGGATACAAGAGATGAACTAGGGTTTTGAGAGGAGATGGTGCTGGTGAAGATGTTGATGGAGATTGCCCTCTCCCGATGAGAGGAGCGTTGGTGATGATGATGGCGATGATTTCCCCCTCCCAGAGGGAAGTTTCCCGGCAGATCAGCTCCGCCGGAGCCCTAGATTGGTTCCGCCAAGGTTCCACCTCGTGGCGGCAGAGTCTCGTCCGAAAAGATGTGTTATGATTTTTTCCTCATCTAAAGACTCCATATAGCAGAAGATGGCCATCGGAGGGCCACCAGGGGGGCCCACGAGGTAGGGGGCGCGCCCAGGTGGGTAGAGCGCGCCCCGCACCCTCGTGGGCAGGGTGTGGCCCCCCTGGTGAACTTCCCACGCTCAGTATTTTTTATATATTCTGAAAATGACTTCCGTGAAGTTTCAGGACTTTTGGAGCTGTGTAGAATATGTCTGTAATATTTGCTCCTTTTCCAGCCCAGAATCCCAGCTGCGGCATTCTCCTCCTTTATGTAAACCTTGTAAAATAAGACAAAATAGGCATAAGTATTGTGACATAATGTGTAATAACAGCCCATAATGCTATAAATATTGATGTAAAATAATGATGCAAAATGGATGTATCAGTAAGTTCTTGCTTTCCCACACCTTAGATCTACATTAGGTTTTGTGAGTTCTTTCTACGTTCTTCGCTGTTCATCACGGATTCCTTGTAGTTTCTCCACCGCATCCTTTTTTGATCTAAAGGAAGTATGGACCTCATGCGGTAGTTGTTTTGCATTCATTTCAGATGCTAGCAGATCCCTCTTTCCTGTACAAAGGCCTCCTTAGAACTAATGAACTACTCTGTGCTGGTTTTTTAGGTCTAGATTTAAATTTCTTTTTTTTTGAACCATCTTGATCCAAAATAATAGCAACAACTTGTGAAACTTGTTTATCTCGATACTTAGCAAATTATGTCTCAGTCAACCTTTGAATATCTTTAGTGATGGTGGCTTATCATGCCGGCTCATTTTTCCTTTATATATCATTAGCCCTTACTTAAGCCCCCATTAGTCATCTGTACTATAATCATTAACCTATAATTCCACCAATTAATTTGAACCGGCAAATTACTTTCTTTTCAGCTTGTCCTTTTTCATTATGCCGTCAAAGACGCCAACAGTTTGCAACTGGGTCCCTTCCACAGTCACTGATGACACTTCGAAGGATTTTGTCACCATCGGATATTTGCTAGAGAAGAACATTATGTCCTATCGTGCCCCTGACCCAGCCGAAGAACGACCTCAGCCCAAAGATGGTGAAGTCATTATCTTTACTGATCATATGAACCGGGGTTTTTCACGACCTGGCTCAAAATTCTTCAAAGATGTTCTACATTTTTTCAAGCTTCACCCACAAGATCTTGGAACCAACTCCATATCCAACATCTGCAATTTTCAAGTTCTCTGTGAGTTTTATCTTCAAGAAGAACCTACCGTTGAACTCTTCCGAGAGTATTTCTATCTGAACCGCCAGAATGAATGCACCAACGGCCCTAGCTTGGAACTTGGTGGAATATCAATACAGCACCGACAGGGTGCTGTCTTTCCCTTAGTAGTCTTACCAAGCCATCCCAAGGATTGGAACCGAACTTGGTTTTATTGCAAAGACAAGTCGATAGCTGATGAAAAACCAATACCGGGTTATCGCGTGGAGCGTCTTGACTCCAAGTTTGTGCTCCCTGACAAGCTGATTGCCGCTGAACGTAAGAAGCTCATCCCATCCATCAAAGGGATTCAAGCGTTGATGGGAAACGGCCTAACTGGAGTTGACTTGATCCGTTGTCGGATCGCATGGCGAGTCATCCCACTGAGCCACCGATCCAAGTTGATGTATAAATATGGCGGAGGCCTAGATGACACTCTGCGTCATAGTTTTGTACAACTGACTGAAGAGGCCATTGTTGAAATGTCAACCACCCTCGTAAACAGTAAATACGAGGACTGCAGTAAAGTTGGATTGAATCCTTTCTGCAAGCTTAAACCGGCACCGGATGTAAGTCCCCTTGACTCCCTTTTTTCTTCAGTAATTAAGTACTTGCATGACTTTTAACCTGTTATTTGTCTTCAGGCCAAATCTGACTTTTGGAAAGCCAAATATGATCATGAAGCTGCCTAGAAGGCCAGAGCCGCTGCCATAGGCGCCGAGAAGACAACCCGAAAATCCAATAAGAAAAGAACTGCTTCTCATATGTTCAAGCTGGATGATATTTCTGAGTCGGAGGTAGCCCTTGACTCTCTTGGCCTGCTTTTTAACAATCTTATTGACACTGACTATTGCCAGGATGACACGGGGGCCATCCAGGCAGTAGAAGAAGAGGTAACTATTTCCTCCGACTCAACCCCTTTGCCAAGACAGAAACCTCGACTGGTAACCCGGAAAGTAAGGTTTTCACACCTTTAGCTTATTTGGATCCTCGTTTTCTTTTGAAAAAACAACAACATGAGAGCCGCCGTCAGGCCCGGACCAGTGATGACAATCAACTGCTCTCCGGCTTACCAAAAACTCCTCAGAAATGCCAGGATGAGGTTTCTTTCACCTTTGGCTCTTGCTTTTATCATTGAATCTATATCCTTACTCTCTTAACTATAATTTTACTACTGCAGGAGGTTTCTCGCTCTTTTGGCGACTCTTCACAAACTCAATTTCTGGCTTTCAAGACTGCCCCTGGGTAAAGAAAATTATCTTTCTTCTGCATCTTTATGTATGCATCATTATACTAACTCATGAAATCCTTCTTAGCGGTCAAGCAAAGCCCAAGAAAGCCGGGGAGGCTAAGCTGGCGGAATACCCGAAAGACTCTGCTCCTGAACCGACAATACCAACTCCTGCTCCTGAACAATTTGAAGCACCAGAAGACCCTACTGTCACCATTCAATCATACATTCATGAACTGTCAGCTGATGAGACCATGCTCAATCCATCCACCGTTGGGCCGTCCAGCTCAGCTAACCCGTCGGCGCCTTCTGACAATGACGTTCTAATCATTGGTAGTAGATTCATTGAGCCGGGCAATCCAACTGTGCTGGCCAGGCACTCTGCCAAGCAAGAGGCTTCGGAAAGGCAAAAAATTGCGGTTTGACGTCTCTCACTATGCTCACCTGAATATTAGTGACGTGCTATCTGGATACCTCAGTCATGTGCATTCCAGCTGTGAGTCTGAAATCGAGATGGTCAAACAGCTGCAACTGAAATATGAGGTATGCTCTCCAGCTTTCATTAGTTTACATATACTCTACCAGCCCCCAAGTGTCCGGATTATGATGAACCCGAGTGATCTTTAGACTTATGATATAGTTTGATGCTCTGTGATAGATTTTCCCTAAGTCCAATGGATTAGCATAAATTCGCACCTGTAGTCCCCAAGGACCGGCTTAATTCCTCATGAATAAGCTGGTACTTAACTTCATAGCTGTATTGAACTAGTCCAAACTAATATTGTTATCCGGCTCAAAAGGAAAAAAACTTTCTGAATATCATGCATTAGTCCCCAAGTGCCAAGCATTGTTACCTGTAAAATGCTTGGTACTTAAAAGAGTTATTTCTGCTTTGTAAGAATAGCTTTGACAAACATTAGCCCCCAAGTGCCAAGTAGTGTTGCTTTGCAAAGTGCTTGGGACTTTTATTCACTATGACCTTTATTGGAATAAATTTCTGACACCCATGTGCATGTCTGTAGACCGCCATAACTGAATTGGGTTCTCAACTGACTAATGCAAAGACCCGGTTGGCGGATCAAGAAACTGAGATAAAAAATGCTGACTCCAAACTCCAGTTGAGCCTATCTGAAGCAGAAAAACTGAAGACCAATTTTGACGCAGAGAAAAAATCTTGGGCAGATGAAAAACCCTTGCTGATACAGCATGCTGAGAGAGCCAAGGCAGTTCTCAAGGAGGGTTCCACGGAGCTCATCGGTTTAAAGAACCGGGTGTCTCAGTTGGTCTCTGCAATCTTTGGTGAGTCATTGTATTATTTATTGAAACTCTACTTTTACCAGAAATATAAGCCGCATGCATAACCTTTTAAAATACTCACAGGTCCACAAGAGCAGCAATCTGAGCCAAAATAGCTTGACAAAACTCAAGGCAGTTTACACCTTGGTAGAACAACTGTACACTCGAGCTCAACGGGCGCTTGCCATTATTTCCCCAGCCAACCAAGGACCAAACCTCTTGAGTGATGTTTTGAAGAAGCTATCTATCTTACCCGCCAGATTCCAAGAGGTCAAGCGGTCTTGTGCAAGAGCCGGAGCCCTAACCACTCTAAGCCGCTCCAAAGCCTGGGTGCCGGAGCTCGACCCGGCGGATGTCGCCAAGGGGTATCCCAGTTTTAAGGAAGACGGGGCTCCGTTTGATCAAGTAGATTTTCCCGCTTGTGTGAGGGGAGTTCGTCCTCATGCTACCATCCTTGGCGAAGAGACCAACATTGGAAAGTATCACCTGGGTTTTGATGTTGATAATAAAAACATGGCAACTCCTTCGTATAAAGTGACAGATCTCATCCCGCCGGTTCGCCAACACACCTTTGCCCCAGAAATTGGGCCGGCTGGTCTAATTGATGATGAAGTTGAGTTTGTTGCTCTTCATGGTTTTGATTGGTCCAAGCCCAGCTTCCAACCAGTGGAGGGAGATGAACCGGTGAGGGAGGAGTCACAACTGTCCAAATAATTCGGCCAAGACTTAATGAACCGGCCATAGCTTAACATCTGCTTAGGAAAAAAACAGTTTTAACCTTGTGGGCTCCCAACGCCTTGTAATAGGCTCGCTTGAAACTGCATGTTCTGCCTATGCCGTCATGGATATTATACAGCATATGACTGTTTTATCCATCATATCAATATATGCTTTATGTCCTTTTATCACATCTGTAATGTTTAAATCTGTTCATGTATGCAAAAGATAAAAAACTGTCCCAGCAGTTTGTCGTTGGACGGGTCAAAACACCCAATACATAACTATGAAATAATCATAACGGAATAACCAGGGCTAGATGTAAAGATAAACAAGGCTGGAAAGCCTTTTGATATAAGAAAAAACACAGATAAGTCTGCTTGTAGATGACAATGTTATACATGTGTTCTTTGATAATGGACTGCCGGCTTATGTGACCCGAACAGTAAGGGTGACAACCCAATCATTTTTAGAAGTCAATACTTCCATATGCCTGATGACTGTTACACATTGGCAACTTATTGTCAAAGAACCAAGCCGGTTTACATTGAAACCATACTTACAGTTAGATTCTAGACAACAAAAACCAGTAAGCAAAAGTTGCATCTTTCAAACAATGTAAATCAAGCATCAAGAAAAATTTGGAGGCTTGTGATTCTAATACGATCAGTAAACCGGACCAAAGGGTTAAGCTAGGATTCGAATACGATCATGTAGCCCCCAGTGGCTTTGGCATTGCGCCGATCAAGAGGGTACCGACAACTATGTTCTCTTTGGTCCGAATACGACCTATGTTTGAACAGGAAGACCCCAAATGACCTTGAGAGGTTTTTAACGACCCTGATTCGAATACGATCCAAGTCGGACCCAAAATGGGTTAAGCTATGATTCGGATACGATCAAGAAGCCCCCTGTGAGTTTGGCTTTGCGTCGATCAAGAGGGTTATGACAGCTATGTTCTCTTTGGTTCAAATATGACCTATGTTTGAGCAGGAAGCCCCCTAGTGACCATGAGGTTTTAACGGCTAGATTTGAATACGATCATGAGCCGAACCAAAAGTATTAAGCTAGATTAGAATACGATCAGCCTCCAATTTGTCGTCTTATACTTAAGTTAACAAAGAAATGTGATCATTAAGGAAAAAAAGGACAAAGGTGCTGCTTTATTACTTACCATAATATATACAACGTCAAAGTATGTACATTATGAGAGCCGGTGGCTCAAGTGTAGTAAGGCCAAAGATGAGCAATATTCCACGGTCAGCGGGTCTCCTCCTCTGACTTACGTGAGTCTTTATGCTCTCGAACATCGATAAGGTAGTATGACCCGTTATTCAAGTTCTTGCTGACCACAAAAGGTCCTTCCCAAGGTGGGGAGAGCTTGTGCGCATCAGACTGATCCTGGATGAGCCAGAGCAGTAGGTCACCTTCTTCAAAGGTTCGTGACTTAACCCGGTGACTGTGATAACGGCGTCCTGTTGGTAAATCGTTGAGCGGGCTGCCGCTAAGTCATGTTCTTCATCTAATAAGTCAAGCACATCCTGACGGGCTTGTTCATTATCAGCCTCAACATAAGCCGCCACGCGGGGCGAGTCGTGACGGATGTCACTGGGCAGAACTGCCTGTGCTCCATAAACCATGAAGAAAGGCGTATACCCCGTAGACCTGTTAGGGGTAGTATTGATGATCCATATCACAGAGGGTAATTCTTCCACCCAAAAAACCTGGTGTCCATTGTAAAGGGACCAGAAGCTGGGGTTTTAGACCTTTCAGGATTTCCTGATTGGCTCTTTCAGCTTGACCATTGGATTGGGGTGAGCTACTGATCAAACATCAAGCCGGATATGTTCCCATTGACACAACTCTTCCATATCTCCTTGGGACAGGTTGGTGCCATTGTCAGTAATAATGTTGTGTGGAAAACCAAAACGAAAGATCACCTTCTTCATGAATTGAACCGCCGTGGACGCATCACACTTACTGACCGGCTCTGCCTCAACTCATTTTGTGAACTTGTCCACTACCACCAAAAGGTGCGTCTTGTTATCTTGATGAACCATGTCAAGCCCCCAGACTGCAAACGGCAAAGTGATTGGAATCATCCGTAATTCTTGAGCCGGCACGTGCGCTCGTGGTGCAAAATTTTGAGACCCATCGCACCTACTGACTAGATCCTCCGCATCGGCGTGAGCCGTTAGCTAGTAAAAACCATGACGAAAAGCTTTGGTCACAAGAGACTTTGAACCGGCATGATGGCCACAATCTCCTTGATGGATCTCATGAAGAATTTCTTGACCTTCTTTAGGAGAGAACAACATTGAAACGCTTTGGTGACACTGCGATGATACAACTCACCATTGGAAATTGTCATTGACTTAGACCGCCGGGTTATCTGTCTAGCCAAGGTCCTATCCTCCGGCAACTCGCCCGGGGTCATATAAGAAAAATATGGCACTGTCCAATCTGGAATGACATGAAGAGCCGCCACCAATTGTGCCTCTAGGTCTGGAACGGCCAAGTCTTCCTCTGTAGGCAACTTGACAGAAGGGTTATGCAGAACATCTAAAAAAGTGTTAGGCGGAACTGGCTTATGCTAAGATCCCAACTGGCTTAAAGCAACGGCCGCTTCGTTCTTTCTGCGGTCGATGTGCTCCACTTGATAACCGTTGAAGTGTTGAGCAACAGCGTAAACCTCATGGAGATAAGCCGCCATGAGAGGATCCTTGGAATACCACTTGCCTGATACTTGCTGAGCCACTAAATCTGAGTCGCCAAGGCACCGTATCCGGCTCAAACTCATTTCTTTAGCCATTCGAAGACCATGGAGTAAAGCCTCATACTTAGCTGCGTTGTTAGTACAAGGAAACATCAACCGCAACACATAACAAAACTTGTCACCTCTAGGGGAAGTTAAAACAACTCGAGCCCCCGAGCCCTCCAATTGCCTGGACCCATCAAAATGAATCGTCCAATATGTGTTGTCTCGCTTCTCTTTAGGTATTTGCAACTCCGTCCAATCATTAATGAAATCCACTAGTACTTGAGATTTGGTGGCTGTATGTGGCACGTATTTTAAACCGTGAGACCCAAGTTCAATGGCCCACTTGGCGACTCGTCCTGTGGCTTCTCTATTTTGAATAATATCTCCTAAAGGTGTAGAGCTAACCACAATGATAGGATGACCCTGAAAGTAATGCTTAAGCTTCTGACTTGACATGAATACCCCATAAACAAGCTTCTGCCAATGTGGATATCTCTGCTTGGACTCAATGAGCACCTCACTGACATAATAAACCGGCCGTTGAACCGGATGTTTCTTCCCAGCCTCCTTGCGCTCTACGACAATGGCCACACTAACAGCACGTGTGTTAGCAGCCACATATAACAATAGTGGCTCCTTCACAATGGGAGCAGCAAGAACCGGCGGCTCGGTGAGCTACCTTTTCAGATCTTCAAAGGCAGAGTTAGCAGCATCACACCAAACAAAATTATCCGTCTTCTTCATCATTTGATACAACGGCATAGCCTTCTCACCTAACTGGCTTATGAACCGGCTTAAAGCTGCGACATGACCCGCCAGCCGCTGAACGTCGTTGATGCATGCTGGCTTAGCCAAAGACGTAATCGCCTTAATTTTCTCCGGGTTAGCCTCAATGCCTCTGTTAGACACCAAAAAACCCAAAACCTTGCTAGCTGGGACTCCAAAAATGCACTTGGCCGGGGTAAGCATAATCTTGTAGACTTGGAGGTTATCAAAGGTTTCCTTCAGATCATCTACCAGAGTTTCCTTCTCTCTAGATTTTACCACTATATCGTCCACATAAGCGTGAACATTACGCCCAATCTGATTATGAAGACAGTTCTGCATGCACCGCTGATAAGTCGCCTGGGCAGTCTTAAGCCAAAAATGCATCGACACATAACAGAAGGCTCCAAACGGAGTAATGAAAGCCATCTTCTCCTGGTCCTTAACTGCCATTTTGATCTGATGGTAGCCAGAATAAGCATCCAAAAAGCTCAAACGCTCACAACCCGCCGTAGCATCAATGATCTGATCAATACGAGGGAGAGCAAAAGGATTAGCCGGACAAGCCTTGTTTAAATCTGTGTAATCCACATACATACGCCAGGTGGCGTTCTTTTTTAGCACAAGCACCGGGTTAGCCAACCACTCTGGGTGAAAAACATCAACAATAAACCCGTCCACCAAGAGCCGGGCCACCGCTTCTCCAATAGCCTTGCGCCTTTCCTCATTGAACCGCCGAAGAAACTGCCTGACAGGCTTAAACTCTGGATCAATATTGAGAGTGTGCTCAGCGAGTTCTCTCGGTACACCCGGCATGTCAGAAGGCTTCCATGCAAAGATGTCCCGGTTCTCACGGATGAACTCGATGAGAGCGCCTTCCTATTTGGGATCCAAATTAGCACTGATAACAAATTGTTTGGATGAGTTGCCAGGCACAAAATCAATCATCTTGGTACTGTCAGCTGACTTAAACTTCAGCGCCGGCACATGCTTCGTAGTTGGCTTCTTCAAAGATGTCATGTCTGCTGGGTCAACATTGTCTTTGTAGAACTTTAACTCCTCCGTCGCGCAAACAGATTCTGCGTAAGCAGCATCGCCTTCCACACACTCCAAGGATATTTTCCGGCTTCCATGTACCGTGATAGTACCTTTATAACCCGGCATCTTGAGCTGCAGATAAACAAAACACGGCCGCGCCATAAATTTTGCATAAGCCAGTCGTCCAAACAGGGCGTGATATGGGCTCTTGATGTTAATCACCTCAAAGGTTAATTTCTCAGCCATGGAATCATGTTCACCTCCAAAAGCTACCTCCAGCTCAATCTTACCCACTGGATATGCCGACTTACCAGGCACCACTCCATGAAAAACAGTGTTGGATGTCTTAAGACTTTTGTCAGTCAACCCATGCGATGGAATGTCTCATAATAGAGGATGTTGATGCTACTGCCTCTGTCCATGAGCACTTTTGTGAATTTATATCCACCAACCTGAGGCGCCACCACCAAAGCCAGGTGACCCGGATTGTCAACCCGGGGCGGGTGATCCTCTCTACTCCACAGAATAGGTAGCTCAGACCATCTCAAATAACGAGGAACTGCCGGCTCAATAGTGTTGACTACTCTCTTATGAAGTTTTTGGTCCCTTTTGCATAAGCTGGTAGTGAACACATGATACTTCCCACTACTTAGTTGCTTTGGGTTACTCTGAAACCCGGAATGGTGCTGCTGCTGACCTCCTTGGCCAGATTGCTGATTATGACCACCTTGGTTACCTTGAGGGCGCCGCTGCCAGGTCCATGATTACCGTCAAACAGGTTGGAATTCTTGAAATCCTTCATGATCATATAGTCTTTCCATAGATGGGTGGCCGGCTTCTCCCGGGTGCCGTGTCTTGGACAGGGTTCATTTAGCAACTGCTCAAGGGTGGGACCTGACTCGCCTGACCGAGGAGGTGGCCTCCCCTTACACCGTTGATTGTTGCCCCATGCGTTGGTGTTAGCCACAAACTCCAGACTACCATCAGCCTTACATTCATTATTACCTCCTTGATTTGTCGGGTTTTGCTGGTGACCTTTCCCATTGCCGTTCTCTTTCCCTTCCATGTCTTCTCTTCATCAGACGCGGGATCTTTGGTACTATCAGAGTTGGCGTATTTGACCAGAGCCGCCATCAGCTGGCCCATGTCATTGCAATCACGCTTGAGCCGCCCCAGCTTCTGTTTCAGAGGTTCCAAACGGAAATTTTTCTGCAACATTAAGACCACAGAGCCGGCATCCATCTTATCAGATGAATGTATTATTTCTTTCACCCGGCGGACCCAATGGGTCGTGGAGTCACCTTCCTCTTGCTTGCAATTAGTCAAGTCCACAATCGACATGGTTTGCTTGCATGTATCTTTGAAGTTATAAATATACCGAGCATTTAACTCGGCCCATGAGCCAATGGAGTTGGGTGGCAACCCCTTCAACCAATTGCGAGTTGTTCCATCCAACATCATGGTAAAGTACTTGGCCATCGCTGCGTCACTGACCTCTAGCAATTCCATGGCCATCTCATAACTTTCGATCCATGCCCCGGGTTGTAAGTCAGTTGTATAATTAGGCACCTTTCGAGGCCCCTTGAAATCCTTTGGTAAACGCTCATTACGTAGAGCCGGCACCAAGAAGGGGACACCTCGTGTCCTTGTGGCCACACCTGCTTCAACAGAGGTCGTTGGATAAACCTGAAAAGCTTGGTGAGCTGCCTGCTCAGCTGCCTGTTGAACCGCTCGCTCGGCCTCTTGGCGGATCCTATCACGGTCAACCAAATTAAGAGCTCCATCACGTGCTGGGTCATGCCTGCGTGCCTGGTCATGGCGGTGGGCGTTGCTTGACATGGCCGCTGAATCCATATGTTTGCTGTAGCTCAGGCTTCGGCTCGGGCGCGGGGTTGAATGAATCATGTCCCGACTATAAGAGTATGAGTCCTGCTGTGCCAGAGCTGTCTGAAGAAGTTCTCTGACCCTTCGCGTTTTGATCGCCGTTGGAGAGTCGCCTTCCATGGGGAGAGCCGCCAAATGTGCCGATGCAGCGATTAGATTCTCTAGAGGGCTATGAAAATGATCTGGTGGTGTTGGTGTATAACAAGGTGGAGCAGTATTCACACGAGGGGGTTCCATAGCCCGCGGCTGACCCGGCGCCCCAGCTCCGGGTGTTGTAATCCGGTTTGCCTCCGGCGGGTTACTACGACCGGCTCCAGGTGTGTGGAAGAGGTTCCTAGGATCGTAAGTCAGAGGCAGTTGTGATTGAGCCTTCTGGTGCCTTCTCCTCATGACCTCGTTTGATTCGTTCAGATCCATTGTGAGCCGAAAAGCCTCTGATTGAAGTTGCTGAGCCCGGGCGTCCAAAGCCGTCCGCTCCGCTGCCATCCGGACGTCCTCTGCCGCCATGTTTTCCTTGGCTTGTGCTACCTCCTCACGTAGCCGTGCCACCTCTGCATCATGCTGAGCCTTATCCACCGGTTCAACCACGGCGGTCAACAGGTCCGTCATCCTATCCATGAGATCCATCAGCACTTGAGCTGACGGCGCGCAGGGTCTCCTGACCCAGCTGCTGCCGTCCCGATGGTTATTGCTGCCGCAGCCGTAGAGTTTTGAGCGGGCTGCGTACCAGCCATGAAGACCCCCTCTCTGTTCGGCGGCTCAAAGGTGTCCGGAATACTGCTGCCATCGGAACAGCCCCCAAACCCAACATCTTGTAGTTGATACAATGAATCCGTCTCGCCTATGGACGACTCATCGTCAGAATTGATGGCCGTCTCACCGCCCTCCACAGATCCTTTAGAAAACTCCCCTCCATGGATGCAACCCACGAAGGCACGCCTCATGGAAGGCTGAGTCCGGGTGGGTCTCGCACGCTGATCCGTCTCGGTGAGGTCGGTGCAAATGTCTAGCTCAGGGCTCGGGTCGCCAATCCGGCCAATGAAGACGTGGATTCTGTCGAAGGGGACCCGGTACCCGTACTCAACTGAGCCAGCGTCGAGGCCCCAACCTATGTCATCGATGTAGAGCTTGCCGTGACGACTGTTGGTCATCCGGCCCACAGTGTATCCCTTGAGCCCTTCGAAGCTTCCCTCCAAGAACTCAAATCCACCGTGCGCTGGCCCCACTGTGGGTGGCAACTGTCGTGGAATTGTCACGGCTGATGTCCTAGTGAAAGAACTTAGTCATGGATCTATCGCAACTAGGAAGCTTAAAGGGGTTAATCGGGACAAATGACACGAGAGGTTTTTATACTGGTTCGGCCCCTTGCGGTGAAGGTAAAGCCTAGTCCAGTTGATATTGTATTGCTAGGTTTCGATGACCAAGGAGCGAAATACGCTAGCTTGGCTCTTGATCTGTTGTTTCTTGCCTTGAGACGCCGCCAGGTTGTCCCCTTATATACACGGGTTGACGCCCTGCGGCCTAGAGTCCCAGCGGACTCATACAACGCGTCCGGCTCGGCGACAACGTGCTGTAGTTAACTGTTACATGCCTTACTTTACAAGTCTTATTCGTACATGGCGGTTTACACTCACGGGCCTTAAGTCACCTCTGGGCTTGGGCCTACTACAAGCTTTATCATAAACCGTCACCTTGTATACTCTTAGGGCTTCCTTTTAAGTAACCCGCCATTGGGATTGACCCGGCCCTCCTTGGCGGGTCATACATGATAGTCATATCCCCAACACCCAGTACTGGGGAGAGCCATCAGATGTATTGCCACATTTAGTATATCGGATGTTTTCTAAGGTCTGAGGTACACAATTTCTTAAGCTTTCTTGGTTATGTGTTGAAGGATGGATACAGTTGGAGCGTACGGTTTGTTAGTTGTGTGATATATTGTGCCTCCCTGTATCCCCAACACCAGATTGCATAAACAGAAAGTTTCGGGAGTTCATAGGTGAGAATTCAAGCAGTTACCTAGGATATCTTTTCGACAGATGCACGATATGAGATTGGGGTTCGGCGTCTAGTGGTCCGCCTGTCCACGGTTGGTTTTACAGTGGTCTCATTGTGTCTTAAAGAGTCCTTGGCTATGCTGACTCGGCGACGCTTTGTATGTCATGTGCACTACCTTGTACATGATGGTGTTGTATGATCGAGCCCGTGCAGGCCCCACCACGAAAACTTCGGATGAAATCTCTATCGTATGTTTGTTTCCGGCTTATTCTGCAAGCCAATCCTTTGTTTTGTTTGGTGTTGTGGTATTCGAGTTGTTTCAAAGTTAAATGTTCATTCCATGCCTCTTTCTAAGTGGTGTTCTCATATTTCTATGGGAGAAATAATCCTTCTTGATCATTGAGATTGTCATGTTAATTCTTTTCCAACCGGTTCGCTTCTCGTCAATATGATCCTACCATTTTTCCCATTTGCAAGATCAATTATCAGTTTTTCTCAATGGTGTTTGTTCCATCTATCCAAAGTTGCCTTTGTTTGTGCCGCCCTCCCACCCTTTTCTTCAAGGACTCATATATCTTAATCACGTATTGTAACACCCTAGATGTAACTTGCCATATTTGTAACTCCAACTCTTGCCATTTTCGGCTTTAAGTTATGAGATTCCCTTCGTTGTTGGGTTTTTGTCTTTGTTTTGCATTTTTTTCATGTCACGCATTTCATATCATCTCATCATGTGCATCATATTTGCATTCGTGTTTATCTCATGCATCCGAGCATTTTCCCTGTTGTCCGTTTCGCAATCCAACACTCCCACATGCACCAGCGCACCCCTCTTGTGTCTTTTCGTGAGCGGGTGTTAAACGTCCTCGGAATGGACCGAGATTTGTCAAGTGGCCTTGGTACACCACCGGTAGACCGCCTGTCAAATTTCATTACATTTGTAGTCCGTTTGATACCCCAACGGTTACCCGGGGGAACCGCGAAAGCCTCTTGTGTGTTGCAGCCCAACACCCCTCCAAAACAGCCCAATAACCCATCTAAACCACTCCCATGTCCTCTGTCATTGGATCATGATCGTGTGGGCGAAAACTACACCCCAGTTGGACACTCCAAACTCCCTCTACCTATAAATTAGTCTTCCCCGTTCAAATCTAAGGCAAACTCCAACCCTAACCCTACACGCCTCGAAATACGCGCCTCCACAGTGCCGCCGCCGCGTCCCTCCATGCGGGCCCGCCAAGCCCATCTCTAGCCCGACTAAGCCCATCTGGGCCTGAGCGCGCCGTCGCCCGCGCCCGCTCGCCGGGGCTCGTCGGACTTCGCCGGCCGCGTCGCCGGAGCACCCCGCTGGTGACCACCTGGCCGTGAGCTCGACGTGCGTGCCCTGCCTCCCTCGTCGGCCTCGCTAGTGAGCCGCGCGCCGCCCCCGTCCGGTTTCCTCCTCTCCCTCCCTGGCCCCGTCTTTTTCTCTCGCACAGGGTCGCCGGCCCCCGTCGCCGGAGTTAGCCAGGCCGCCGTCGCCGAGCTCGTCGCCGGCCTCCTCACCCTCTACCTTCGCCGGATCCGGGACCCCCACGTGCGGATCTATCCGCTCCTATCGAGCTCCACCGCACCCGTCGCCGGAATCCCTCGTGCCGCACGCGCCGGGCTTCCTCACAGTTGCGGCCTCCTTTGTCGTCCCCGCGTGCGGGCACATGCGCAGCCGACCCATAGCGGCGTCGACCCTCTCCACTTTCCTGTGCCTCGGCCCGCTAGGTGAGAATCCCCCAGCCTGCCCCGTTGCTCTATCCGAGGCCCTGGGCGTAGGATAGTATCATGCGTTCTTTTTTGTTGTCTGCGATTTCGGCCATGTCCCTAAAAATCTACATTAGAGCATCTCCAGCCACGCCCCCAACAAGGCCCCCCAGGCAACTTCTCGGCCGCGGGCGCCAAAAAATCGGCCTAGTCGCGCCCCCAAGGGCCCAATTTTCGCCGGCTCGGGCCAAAATTGGCGCCGGAGGACCCAACCCGAACCCGGCGCGCTGGGGGCCGCTTGGGGGCACCGGGCGAATCGTTTTTGGCGCGAAAGAGCTGCGGGTCCTCCTTGCGAGCGACTCGTCTCGCTTCTCGCCGCTTCGTCGTCCTCATCGCCTCATTTCCCGCGGCGAATCAATGCCAAAGCTCCCACGCACTGCCGCGCGTTGTCACGACGGTCAGCCTCCGCCATTGATGCCTCACGGGTGGCGCAGTGAAGGCATGACCATGCGTGTCCCTGCGCATGCCACGCGTAGACGAGGCGGCCATGCGTGCTCGCGCCGCCTCCGCCTATATAAGCCGACCCCAGTGCGCCGGTGGCACGCACAGAGTCTCCACCGCCGATGCGCTCTCTCCCCCCTTCCTCCCTCTACCCTCGCCGCCCCAATTCAAAGAAATGGCCGAACGATTCCCAGGCGGCGGTGCGGCGGCGAACGGCTTCGCCCGCCGCCACCTTCATGAGGATGAAGCTAGGCTCCTCTTCGAGGCCGAGTACCCGATCCCACCGGACATGCACGTGCCCGGGGCATGGAGAATCAGCGCCGGCGGGGTCCCGGTGCCACCACCGCCCACCGCGGTGGCGCGTCGTGTGAAGATCGCGCGTATTCGTGCCTCTCTGCCACGGGCGGTGAGGGAGGGGCCGCGCTACGTCCCTGACAGCCCACTCTAGGATCCGTACTTCCGCCGTCATCACGCCGAGCAGCCCGAGGCCACCAACGGCGTCGTGCCCACCGGCAAGCTTAACTCCGAGGGGCGACGCCGATGGTGGGGCATGCCCGGCCGCACGCAGGAGGCCGTCCTCGAGTACATCGAGGGCAGCAACACGCCGAGGCTAGAGTACCCCTCCCCCCGTCCTTCTCTCGCCGTCGTGGGAGCTCGTGGACGCCGAGGCGCATGGACCCTGGGGCGTCCTCCTTCTCGTCTGGTCAGTCGACCGGCTCTCCCTGCCTCCGCCCCATCAAGCCGGAGCCCCAGGACACGCCCTTCAAGCCGGAGCCCCAGGACAAGCCTGTCAGCCGGCGCACCCACAGATCCGGTATCCGCATCGCCGACTCCACCCCCGCTTCTGGGCGCCTCGTCCTCGTCGCGCCCAAACCGAAGCCGAGTCTCCTCCCGGAGTAGGAGGAGATAGCCCGGCGCGGCTTCTCCGACACGGACGCCCTGCAGTGGGCGCGCGACGACTACCTCCGGACTGAGATGACCCGGCAGACCCGGGCCCTGGAGGAGATCACCACCCTCAAGCATGGGTGCAAGGACGAGCATGGCGTCGTGATCCTCGATAGCGACGACGACGAGGACGCCGCCGGACCGTCCAACCGCCACGCCAACCGGGGGAGGATTGCAGCAGGGATGGCGGCCACGACGGAGGCGGCGACGACGATGACGACGGCGGCGGCGACTACACGCTGTTCTATAGCCTCCTTGGCATGTAGAACTGCAAGGGCGGCGGCCAGCGAGGAGCGGCCAGGCGAGCGAGACGGCGGGCGGGCCTAGTAATTTGTTTTTTCTTTTTGTAAATTACTTCAAATATGTATGAGTGGGCGTGTTTGCGCCATGTTTGATTGAATTTGGTTTGAAGTCGCCGAAATATGAATGAACTCGCCGTGTTTGTGCCGTTAAAATAAAATCTCATGGGCGCCGCGACTGGGTGGCATCACGCCCCCAACGCGCGTTTTGCGCCGGTGCGCCCCCAGGGGGCGATTTTTAGCGCCTCCTGTGGGGCCAATGGCTGGAGATGCTCTTATGTTAGCATGTTTGAGTGGTCGTTACTTTGTGCATGAGTGTCCGAATGTTATGATCTTGATATGTGAATGTTCGTCTGGATGAGCTCTTCATGATGGAAGCATTTCCATGCATGTTACTGCCTGTTATGATGCCATTTTCATTGATGCAAGAGTGCTATAAAATGTTAGGAGTTGTTACTTAGCAGATTATGGTGATTTGTCATTTTTGTTGCATTTGATGTGTGCATGATATGAACATGAGCTCTACACGTGTTTTGAACAACATCATGCCATATTTATAGAGGTGCTTGTCTTGCATTTATGTGATCTATGTGGTGACTAGCACAAGCATGCAAAGTAGCCTCCGCAATATTGCTGTTTTCAGGGACTTTGGATTTTGCTAAGTCCTTTACCTGATGTTATCTTTATGCCATGTAAACCTGATGCTATAGTGAGATCCATGCTTGTTTTGAGTTGCTTCAGTAAGGGTGTTTTGAGAATTTGGTTATGCTCTATCCATCCATGCCCCTGTTTGCAATTATGGAGTTGCCTAGCATGTCTTGTTATTGCTGTACTTTTGCTATAAAATGTTCCTGGCAGAATGTTAACATGTTAATCAATATTGCCATAGTTGTTGCTAGTGATAAATGCATCCCATGAACTTGATCTTGCCATGTTTAGGTTCATGAACATGTCATCTTGCTGTTGGTATGCTTGTTTTGTCATGCAATGATTTGTGGTGAGTGATTTGAGCTCACAAATTTGCTATCTTAATTATGTTTATGCCATGCTCTGTTTTTCTGCCAAGTCTGAAACTGTTAATAAAACTTGCTAGGTTGACATGTGTGCCATCATATCTTCTGTGCCTTTTTGGCTCATGATCAGTAAGGGACTTTTTATCTATGAACTTAGTAGAATCATGACATGCCTTTGTTTGCTATGATTTGTTCCTGTAGCATGTTGTTTGCTTGCTCTAAACATTGCTTCCTGATGTTCTTTTGATATGTTAGTATTTTCACCAAGTCTGTGATGCTAATATCTTTTGCACGTTTGCCATGCTTGTTTGAACCTGTTCTTGTGTGATTTAGCCGTAGCTCCGTGTTAAAGTTTTGTCAAGCATCTCTTGTGCATCACTGCCATATGCTTTGTTTCTATGTTGGAGTGCAGTAGCTTAGTTTCTTGTTGCATTCTAAGTGGCATCATGTTGTTAATCGTAGAATTGTGTCATTCTTGTTTTGCTTGCCATTTGCAAACCGTGCATCCGTTTCCAGTGGTCTTTATATCGATTTCGACCGAAATCATCTCATCTTTCTAGCGGCACACTTGGTTTTCCAAGTTGATGCCTTGATAATTCTTTCCCTTCTGGAGCACGCATATGCATTGCATATCATGTCTTGCATATCATTCCATGTTTTGCATCATGTTGCTTGTGCATTGCGCCGTGGTTGATTGTTGTTCCTTTGCTTGTGTTCTTGCCTTGGGTAGAGCCTCTAACCCACCTTTCCTAGCAAACCATTGTTTGGCTATGTTACCGCTTTTGCTCAGCACCTCTTATAGCGTTGCTAGTTGCAGGTGAAGATTAAGTTTGTTCCTTGTTGGAACATGGATATTCTTGGGATATGATTGTTATATCTTATTTACGTTAATGCATCTATATACTTGGAAAAGAGTGGAAGGCTCGGCCTAATGCCTGGTGTTTTGTTCCACTCTTGCCGCCCTAGTTTCCATTATACCTATGTTATGTTCCTTGATTTTGCGTTCCTTACGCGGTTGGGTGTTATGGGAACCCCTTGACTGTTCGCTTTGTATAAAACTCCTCCAGCAAGGCCCAACCTTGGTTTTACCATTTGCCTACCTACCACCATATACCTTTCCCTTGGGTTCTGCAGACTCAAGGGTCATCTTTATTTTAAACCCCCCCGGGCCTTTTCTCCTCTGAGTGTTGGTCCAAACTGGAGTCCTTTGCAGCGCCACCTCGGGGAAACTGGTGGGTTGGTTTTAGTTGTATGCAGTGCTCATCCTATGTGCCCTGAGAATGAGATATGTGCGACTCCTATCGGGATTTGCGGCACATCGGGCGGCTTTGCTGGTCTTGTTTTACAATTGTTGAAATGTCTTGTAACCGGGATTCCGAGACTGACCGGGTCTTCCCGGGAGAAGGAATATCCTTCGTTGACCATGAGAGCTTATGATGGGCTAAGTTGGGACACCCCTGCAGGGTATAAACTTCCAAGAGCCATGCCCGTGGTTATGTGGTAGATGGGAATTTGTTAATATCTGGTTGTAGAGAACTTGACATTTAACTTAATTAAAATGAATCAACCATGTGCGTAGCCATGATGGTCTCTCTTCGGCGGAGTCCGGGAAGAGAACATGGTCTCGTGTTATGCTTGAACGTAATTAGCTTCAGGGTAACTTCTTGATCACTTATAGTTTCTCGACCGTGCGTTGCTTCTCTTCTTGCTCTCATTTTCGTATGTTAGCAACCATATATGCTTAGTGCTTGCTGTAGCTCCACCTCACTACCCTTTGCTACCCTTAAACTTAAATAGTCTTGATCGCGTGGTTGTGAGATTGCTGAGTCATCGTGACTCACGGATACTTCCAAACAGTTGCAGGTGCCGACCAAACCAGTGCGGGTGACGATACCGAACTCAAGTGGGAAATCGATGAAGACTTGGGTCAACACTATGTTCCTGATGATCAGTAGTGGAGCCCAGTTGGGACGATAGGGGATCTAGCATTTGGGGTTGTCTTTCTTTATTTTGGTTCCGTAGTCGGACCTTTGATTGTACCTTGGATGATGTATGAATTATTCTAGTATTGTGTGAAGTGGCGATTGTAAGACAACTCTTTATCCCTTTCTTATTCAATACATGGGATGTGTAAAAGATTACCCCTCTTGCAACAAGCCTACCATGCGGCTATGCCTCTAAGTCGTGCCCCGACACGTGGGAGATATAGCCGCATTGTGGGTGTTACAAGTATCCATTGTATTCATGTGAAGTCTCTTCATTCTTTTCCTCCATGTTCTTACCTGGTGATTCTCATGAAGATTCTAAGGAAGCTACAAGTTTATCATTCTTCGTTCTTTCTTCTCTGATGGTCTAAACTCAAGCTTCGTTGTTGATAATATCTCTTCCTTTTGGTTTACATGCTTTCCATGTTGGAATTTGTTATCCAAGGCTCTCTTATTTATTCACATCTCTCTATTCATATCCGGAGTGTCGGAGATATCTCAGGAGATTCGTGTTTTCCATTCTTAATCCGTTCAAGCTAATTCGGGGTTGTAATACCAATCAAGCCATTTAAATCAACCGGTGCAATCTCTCCTTAAAACTGTTTCCAATGGAATTTTATTTTGAGTGGGCCCTAACCCACAGGTTTTTCCCCAGGATCTTACCTGACTCTTCTAATTTTTTGGGAGCTACTCTCAAATTCTTTTCATCGTTTGACATAAGAATGAATTCTCATCAGTCAATTGCCTTCTCCAAGATTGCTTTCAAATTCTTCCAGAGTATCTCAACCATTCAGGGTGGTGTTCCTCATCATCGTTCTCAGCCTTGAAGACCGAAGAAAAGTTTCTCTTAAATCTTGGTCCTTTCTCTTAAAGATTCGTGGTTCAAAGTTGTTGCTATCTCCTCAAATTGTTCCGATCGTGAGAAATTCTTTTCATACCCATCTGACACATTTCAGGAGTTCCTTTCCTTTGTTGATCATCCGAAGACCATCATCTCAGAATTATTCATTCTCAGCTTTCAGCTATTGTTCTCAAAATCTGATAGGTGCATCGCTCAAGTATTCTCTAGTATGCTCGTGCTTTCTTCGTTCTCTTGGATCTAAATTCCCTCAAGTATCTATGTTGTTTCCTAATTGTTCAGGGTGATTCGTTCACTTTTCTTTGTTTGTTTTGAATTCTTATGGTGGTTCATTCAAGATTCCTCTTCCTTTGTTATCGTTTAATTCAGTTGTTCTTTGCAAAAATCTTGCCAGTGGTTCGTTGAAGACCTTCCTCAAGGTTGGGCTATATCTCTCTTAATCCTTTCAACAAGAATAAGTAGTATGCCAAATCTATTGCTTGCCATCAATTTAAGTTGATGAAGGATAACCATAACATAATTCTTATTCGTCTTTCACCCAAGTGAGTTAATCCTGTCCTTCAGAGTTTTTTCATGAGGAATGAATTCTCAGTTTCAAGATGCTTCATTTTTTCTTTTCGGAGTCCCAAGCTTCCTCAGTTATCTCGTCGTGAATATCCATCTAAATCATTGCAAGGATTCATCTTATTCTTTTCAACTTTTCTTTCGTTTCAATCATCGTGCTATCTATCCAGAGTTCCTCAAGAGTTTCTTCATGGTGTTTTGTAAGGATTCCTTTCATTCTTCAATTCTTCGTCAAGATCTCTCTCGAAGTTAAGATCCGCCAAGCTATACTCTAAAACAAACATGGCGCTCAACACATGTTTTGTTTTGAGGAGTTCCAGCATTCTTCATCTTGCATTTCAAAGTGCAGTTCTTTCTATCTTATCTTTTGAGGTGGTGTTATGTCACTCTTGACAATTATCCCTTCGTGTTTCATGATTCACATGTTTGTCAAGAATGAGGTATTTTAAATCCATCAATCTTTTTGTTGGAGTTATCTTGGGTTATATTTCACCTAAAGCCTTCCCTATGGAATGTTGCTAATTGTGGTGCTTATCAATGATCCATGTTATCTGTTTATCACCTCGGTGGAAGAAGCTTTCTCTCTTTCGTGGCTCTCAATTATAATCATTTGTTTTCCATTGGTGGCAGATGCTCACTTTGAATTATTGAGATGTTTTCATAAGTTCATTTGAAGCATATCATTTCATTGTTGATTTTTCAAACAACTCCGTTCAATCCCTCTTGTCAGGATGCTTTTCAAGCTCAATTGTTGAATAAGTTGTCTTTTTCTTCTCCATTCTTTTTCTTTCCAACGATTAGCTTCTATTCTTTCTTTCCAGAGGCATTGTTATTTACCTCCCTTCTAAACATCATATTGTTTTATCAAACATCATGTTCTTTCCTTGCTTATCAACTTAATCGAGGTGTTGTGTCCTCTTTTCATGTTCTTCCCATTTTATCAAGCTTTGCTTCTCTTTTCTATAGGAGTGTTGTCTGAATTCTTTTCACTCTCATTCCTTCTCTATTTCATTTTGACCGGAGTGGTTTCAAAGTAATTCTCGTCCAAGGAGTTTTTCATTAATGCATGTGCAACCTCCAAGTTTCTCATGGTGTTCCTCTTTTCTACCGGAGTTCTCTCTACTTCACTCATCTTAGTAGTATTCTTTCTTTCAAGTTATTCAACCTCTCCAGGTTCATGGTTTGACTCATTTTTCAAAGAAGATACTTTGTTTTACCTCTTCCACTTCCGCTTCTCTTCGGTGCCATCCTTAGATCTCGGGACGAGATTTCTTGTAAGTGGGGGAGTGTTGTGACGACCCGAGACCGACGCTCTAGACACCTTCCATGTTCTTCGTTATCGATGTGTTTTAATTGTTTGTTGCATTTCATCATGTCATCATTAGAAATTCGTCCGCATGTTTTTACAAAACTTGCATCTGGTTGTAGTTGTTGTTTTCCTCCTTGCCTTTCTTGATCTTTCTCAGTCCAACTGGGTTCACATTTCGCTCTTGTTTGACCGCCTTATCTTTGTGCACAGCCATGGACCCCCCCTCCTCACAACCTCGCGAACGTCTGAAAACCTTGCGCAAACCCGAGATGCTCGGTCATGACCGTTGGGTCCGGATCATCCCCAAATATCTATAAAATATCTTTGGTTTCTTGCTTGACTGTCCTGGCCTATTAATTCTCAATCGCTCGATTTCGATCAGAGGGACCAAAATAGCCCTAACCTAACCCACTCACTATATAACTAGCCTAACCCTAGAAACTAGGGATCTTGTCCCATCCATTCGTGTCCGCCGCCGCCACTGTTCTCTCGGGATCCAACCCGCAGCCAATCTCTCCCTTCCTCCCTTCATCGTTTTCAACACCAGATCCAAATCCCCTATGACCATCTTCCTCGTCCTGCGTGCTTGACCAATCGGGCCGCCTGAGCCCGAGCTCCTCCAGCCGCGTGCCCCGGCCTCGAGCTTGACCCCGCCGCCCTCGTCTGCTCCGGTGAGCCTCGTCACCGTCGACGGCCGAAACCACCAGGCCCCATCACTCCTCTTCTCCCACTCGCTCCTATTTTCCTCTGGTCCTCCCTCGTCTCACATCTCTCTCAATTTGTCCCTATCTCTCTGTCAGAGGAGCCCCAGCGCCATGACCGCCCGGGGCCTTCTTCTTCTATGATCCAACTCCGTCCTCCGCGCCCGACAAGTTCTGCACTGCCACACGCCTGCATCCGTGAGGGAGACGACATCGATGCCTCCCCGCTTCCTCTACAACATACGCACGTGCCTCGACCGAACCCACACCTCCCATACGCCAATGCCGCTTCCATGCTTCGCGCGCCGCCCCGGTATCTCTAGCCCTAGATGGCGACCAACCAGACCAGTAGTAGGTCCTTGGCATGCCCGCGTCCCTCCTTTTTCCATTACTTCTTCCCGCCGTCTTCTCTCTGCTTCTCACGCTCAGTTCATCTCTCTCCCTTTGTTATTCCGCAGAGACCTCGCCTTGGATCCTCATGGCCGAGCTCTCCCTGTCGTCGGCTACCTCGCCGACCCGCCACTTCTCGTGCTTCTCGCACCTGCGGACCCCACCATCTCACCTCCGCGCGCCGCCATCTTCTTCCCGGAGGTCCGCCGTCATGCCCCTGCTTCCTCTGCTTCGAGGACGAGCCAGGTGCTCGCATTTAACCGACTCCAGGTCGACCGCACCTGTGTGCACGCTGTGTTGCAGCTACTTCCGCCAAGGCCCAGCTCACCTCTACCTCGCCCCATGGGCCTCTTCCTTGTTCGGCCCAGCCAGATCTGGCCGCTAGGTGAGCAGCCCAGATCTAGCGCTCACCAGTCTGGCCCAGTCTAGCAGATTCAGCCCGATTCATGTTTTTTCCCTGGACGGAATTAGCTAATTTCCAGGATTTATCTATTTTGCATAAAATTCCCTCATCTCCATGCATTTAATAACTAATTAACCATGCATCATATGTAAAAACTTTATATATGAAAAATGCTTAGAATTTTGTGTAGTTTAATAATATCTAACTTTCATCCATGTCAAATATGTTTAAAATTGTTGTTTGCTTTATTTTCATTAAATGCCATGTTAAATTGGTTTATTTCATAGCTAAATAACCGTAACTCCGAATTAAGTAAACTATATATGAAACCTCTATAGAAAAATGCATAGATTAGCATCGTGGCATTAGTTTGCATGTTTAACAACTGTAAAATTGTGTTTGAGGCAGAACAGTACCAAATTCATAATACGCATATGGGGATTTTTTGGAATTGTTATTTTTTATTTCTGGCCTCATTTAAGCTTTCCTAAATAGTTATTTTACTTATGCTTCACCCTCTTGCCATGTTTAACATCATCTTAAATTGTTGAGTACCTAAACGGGAGAGAACTAAAAAATTGTTGTGAAGTTTCGTCAATATGCAACTCGTTGCATATTGAGCTCGACTTAATTTGTAGTATTGTTTGTGCACATTGCCATGCCATGTTTCATTAAACCAGACGAGCATCATACTTGATTGTGCATCATGTCATGTTTATGTGATCATTGTTTACCATGTTGTTTGCTTCTTTCCGGTTGTGCTACTTCTCGATAGTTCTCTGTATCGTTGCGATTATGAGGATCCATTCAACTTTGTTGGTTCGTCTTTTTCATGGATTCGATCTTATTCCTAGCGGCATTTCAGGCAAGATGACCGTTACCCTGGATCTCACTACTATCTTTGCTATGCTAGTTGTACCGATGCTATCGCTATGTCGCGCTACCTACCACTTGTTTATCAAGCCTCCCAAATTGCCATGATAGCCTCTAGAATTTTCCACCATCCTAGCAAACCGTTGTTTGGCTATGTTACCGCTTTGCTCAACCCCTCTTATAGCGTTGCTAGTTGCAGGTGCAGTTGTAGGTTGTTCCACGTTGGGACATGGATATCATGGATATCTTGGGATATCACAATAACTCTTATTTAACTAATGCACATATATACTTGGTAAAGGGTGGAAGGCTAGGCCTTTTGCCTGGTGTTTTGTTCCACTCTTGCCGCCCTAGTTTCCATCATACCGGTGTTATGTTCCTTGATTTTGCGTCCCAAACACGACGAGGAGTATGTGGCCCTCCTTCTAGTTTGCTTTGAATAAAACTCTTCTAGCAAGGCCCAAAATTTGTTTTATCATTTGCCTAATAACAACTAAAAACTTGCATAGGTACCGGCTAGCACCCGAGAACTCTTAATCAACCTCCGGGCCAGCGCTCCTCATGAGTGTTGGTCCAAACCGGGCAGACTGCGAGGCCGCCTCAGGTAAACCCGAGGTATTTGGTATATACCTGTAGGCTGACCCATCCGGACATGGCCTGAGACAAGATAGGCGCGGCTACTATCAGGGTGTCGGCACACCGGGAGGTCTTGCTGGACTTGTTTTACCATTGTCGAAATATCTTGTGCACTGGGATTCTGAGTTTGATTAGATGTCCCACGATGGAGGATTGTCTCTGCATATCGTGGGCTTGTCATGGGCTAAGTTGGGACACCCCTACAGGGTTTTAAACTTTCGAGAGCCGTGCCCGTGGTTATGTGGCAGGTGCGAATTTGTTAATATTCGGTTGCAGTGAACTTGAAGTAAACTCAATTAAAATACACCAACCGCGTGCGAAACCATGACTTTCTCCTTTCGGTTCAAGAAGAGAACACAGCTTGGGTTATGTTTGAATGTAAGTAGTCCAGGATCACTTCTTGATCATTACTAGTTGTGACCGTTTGTGTAGCTTCTCATCTTACTCTTGTACTCATAAGTTAGCCACCATACAATGCTTAGACGCTTGCTACAACCTCACCACTTATCCTTTTCATGCCCCTTTAAGCTTTGCTAGTCTTGATAACCATGGTAATGGGTTTGTTGAGTCCTCGTGGCTCACAGATTACTAAAACAATAGTTGCAGGTACAGGTAATGCGATGATCTGACGCGAGAGCGATGCTTGATCGATTTGGAGTTCTTCCGCTTCTTGTTCTTTGATCAAGGGATAGGTTCCAGGTCGGGAAACCTGGGTGTAGTAGGGTGGATGTCATTCTTCTTTTTCATTTGATTTCATCCGTAGTCAGATCCCGCTCTTTTGTATGATGGTTTCTATGTATTGATGTATTGTTGTATGAATGCTGTAACTTGTGGCGAATGTAAGCCTTTATCTTGTATTCTCATATATTGAGTGCATGGTATGTAGTAATGATATCGATTGTGCCCCGATCATGAGTTCATCACGTGATTGGAATAGAATTGCGTCTTGGGTGCTACAGCTGTGGGTGCCTGGATCTTCTCGATGGCCTAAATCTTATCGGGGTTGTCTTCGATCCCTCGATGGGATACAAAGAACCCAAGCAGCTTTTCGGAGGGAATGCCAAACACACTTCTCTGGATTTAGCTTCAAGTTGATCTTGCGCACATTAGCAAATGTCTCCTCCAAATCCTCGATGAGGGTTGATCTGTCCTTGGTCTTGACCACAATATCATCCATATAAGCCTCAATGTTTCTATGCAACTGTGGTTAAAAACCAATCTGGATTGCTCTCTCAAAAGTGGACCTAGCACTCTTTAACCCGAAAAGCAAGTGCACAAAGCAGTACGTACCACATGATGTGATGAATGAGGTCTTATCTTCATATTCCTTGGACATTAAGATCTGATGGTATCCAGAGTATGCATCCAGAAAGGGGAGAAAATCACAATCTGAAGTGGAGTCCACAATCTGGTCGATGTGCGGCAAGGGGAATGGGTCCTTTGGGCAAGCCTTGTTGAGATTTGTGAAATCTGTGCAAAGCGTCCATTTTTCGTTTGCTTTGCGCATGACCATCGGGTTTGCTAACCACGTTGGATGCAGTACTCTCTGACCAAACCAGCTGCCTCAAGTTTGTTGATCTCTTCTACAATAAACTGCTACCTCTCCAATGCCTGGTTTTGAACCTTCTCCTTGACAGGTCGGTCATGTCGGCAGACAGCAAGGTGGTGCTCGATTACCACCCTGGGAACATCGGGGATATCAGATGGTTGCCTGGAAAACACATCGATATTCGCCCGCAGGAAGGCGACAAGCATGCTTTCCTATTTGTCGTCAAGGGTGGCACTGATAGTAAAGGTACCATCAACGCCAGCCAGCTCTGTTGGGCCCTTCTTCACATGTGGTGCAACAGCCTTGGATCTCTTGCTGCTGGAACTTTCCGGCAAGTCATCACTAGGCTAGCACACTCCAAAGAGGTATGCTTCCCAGATTCCTTGCTAGTGTCCCCTGTATCCTTCTTCTTTCCTTTGTTTTCTTGGCGAGGACTGCTGCTACCGCCGCCTCTGCCATGATTGCGTCCCGCTACATCTTATCCACCCAAATGATTGCGTCTTTCTCGTCTGATGGAATGGAAATGACTCCTACCGGCCGTGGCATAGTGGGATGTCGCCATGAATTTTGCTAGTGCTGGGCGTCCAAGGATTCCATTGTACGGTAGGGGGAGGTCGACCACATCAAACACAACCTTCTTAGTCCGATAGTTCAACTCTCCTCCAAATGTCACCGACAATATGATCTTTCCCTTAGGATGACTCCTACCGGGGGTTAATTCCTTGAAACGTGTCTGTTACTTGGAGTTCTTCCTCTGGTATCTGAAGCTTGCTAACAACCTTTGAGGAAATCAGATTCAACCCAGCCCTGCCGTTAACTAACATCTTTGTGACCTTGACGTTGCGGATTGTTGGCTAGACCAACAACGACAAGCATCCTATGGCGGTGGTGCGTTATGGATGGTCCTCTTCATCAAAGATGATGGGCTTGCATGACCATTTGAGAATCTTCCGAGACTCTGCTGCTGGCTCCACAACATTGACCTTACGCGCCCACCGTTTAAGTTGGCCATGAGAGGAGTGTAGAAATGCACCCCCGTCAATGCACAGGGCGTCCGTTGCCTTCTGGAATTCCTATCACTGGTTCCTCTTCATCCCTCCATCACTCTCATCATTGCAATTCTCCTTCTCTTTGCCCGTGCCGGGTTTTCCTTTGTTCCGAAGAGCATTGTCAGGGTAGTGTAACGCCCCGGACACACCCGCCGGTGGTCGTTACTCCTGGCGGGATCTAGACTGGCCTCACAGATCAATACTAGTCTTTTCTGCGCACTTTGTCCTCACTCGTCCGCACCCGGGAGAAACTTCCCGGTCCGTCACCCATCCTGACACTACTCCAAGCTGAGCACGCTTAACTTTGGAGTTCTGTCCGAATGGGCTCCCGGAAAAGAAGGAATTCCTTATTTATATGAGTAGTCTATCGTCCCTAATAAGCCAGGCTATCACATACACCCCCACTCAGAGGAACCGACGTCCTCGTCGGGCCACAGGAACGTTCCCTCTTGGCACATACGTCTGTGCATCCAGTCTGATACATGTACCATGCCGTGTGCCACAACGGGTCACAAACATCATGAACAACATGACCGAGCACCTGTCCGCAAACATCCGTGTAACCGCGAGGGTCGGCTCTGATACCAACTTGTAACGCCCTGGACACACCCGCCGGTGGTCATTACTCCTGGTGGGATCTAGACTGGCCTCACAGATCAATACTAGTCTTTTCTGCGCACTTTGTCCTCACTCGTGCGCACCCGGGAGCAACTTCCCGGTCGGTCACCCATCCTGACATTACTCCAAGCTGAGCACGCTTAACTTTGGAGTTCTGCCCGAATGGGCTTCCGGAAAAGAAGGAATTCCTTATTGATATGAGTAGTCTATCATCCCTAATAAGCCAGGCTATCATAGGTAGTTTGCTTCACCTCCTCATCCCTTCCCGCCAGCTCCATTCTGACCTCTTTCCTTATCACGTTTCTCATATTCAGTCCTCTGCTTCTTGACGACCTGTTCAACCTGATGACACTCTTGGAGACCGTGGCCTTTGGTCTGATGAATCTTGCAATACGGCCCATTGCCTTTCCCAGCCTTCTCAGCAGTCGCAGCCTCCCGGTAGTCAGTGCACGCGGCAGCTTCCTTGCTAGGGGCTTCGGCCTAAGCCCTCTTGCCGGTACTAGGCGTGCCCCATCCTTCGATGGTCATCACTGCCTTGTCCTTGTGCCTCTTGTTGCACTTCTTACTCTTCTTCTGACTGGTGGTCTCGTCGTCATCCTCTGAATCGGTGTCGACGCAATATTCCCCTCCATGGAATTTCCTCCCCTCCTCCACCCGAGCGCATTTGTCCATCAAGGTGTAAAGCTCCATCATCGTCTTGGGCAACTGAACTTTCATCTTGGAACGTATCCTGCGATTGCGCACATTGGATTGGAAGGCAGCTATCACAGCTGCAGAGTGGATATCTGGGATATTTCTGTCGACTCTGCTGAATCTCTACAAATACTTTTGTAGAGTCTCTCCTTCTTTCTGCTGGAGAAGCTGCAAGTTGCTGGCCTGTCCTAGTTCTTGATGGCCGCCCATGAAGGCGACAATGAACTCAAGGCACAGTTCAGCCCATGTTGAAATGTAGTTCTCCGGTAGGTACGTCAGCCAAGACCTCACATTCGACTTGAGTGCCAAAGGAAGTAGTTGGCAAACACCTTCTCATCTCTTCCCCCGGCAGCTTGAACAGCAATGGTGTAGATGCTCAAGAACTCTGTCGGGTTCAGCTTCCCATCGTACTTCTCAGGTATCTCTGGCTTGAATGTACGAGCGGATGGCCAACAGACTTGCTGCAACTCATGAGTAAAGGCAGGGTACCCAACCTTGAAAGGTAGGAACCCGCCATCCTAGTGCGCGGGTTTGTCGATGTTGGGGCCATCACACCCGTTAGTCCGGCGGCGGTCATCGCGGTGTCACTCGATGATGACGCGCGCGCCTTCCCTCTGCCTGACCTCCGGGGTTCGCCGTTGTCCATGAAGTGCTCGAGGGTTGGAAGAGGCTATCGAGAAATTGTCGGGTTCTTGATTTCATGGCTCATGCACTGAGTGCCGTGGCGACTGCACTATGAGGGTGGCCACTTCCGTACAGCTAGCAGCACGAGCCACCGTCATTTTCTAGGGAGACCGCGGTGGGCCAGCTTGCTATGAGCCCCTAACCTCGACGAAGCCAATCAAACACTGAATGGTGGCTCTCCACTAATCTATCTGATGAGGTGCTGGCGAGAATCTCAACAGAAGCTAAGCCCGCGCCATGACCTCCGTAGCGGTGCGTGGCATTGGTGATCATGACGTAGACCGCATCATTGCCAGGCTTCTAACGATGCCGATGGCGACCGTGTCGTGCCTTCACTATTGCAAACCAACCGCTTGGATGGCATGGTGATGCGGTGGGGGAGCTTGAGGGCCAGTGGCTCCATTGGTCATAGTAGCTGGGTCAGCCGGCTCCCTGGGGAGGCGCGCGCCCTGCGATCGCGCCCCTGACGGGGGCGGACGGAGGGTGGTGATTCGCCCCAGACCGGGTGCACCATTGCAGCTATGTCCTTCGGCAAGGAGAAGAGGTACAGATGGAATAACCCCTTCGTTCGTACCTTGTGGAGCATGACCACTATGATGTTGCTGATGCTGCTCTTCTCCGGTGCATCCTGCTCCTACTTCAGTCATGGGGGTGGTGGTAACAATGCCTCCTGCACCGACCACGTCCCCTGCAGCGCCCACATCCTCGTGCGCCCCCGCGTTCCCCGTGGCGTCGGCGGCCGCGGGCTGCGGGGCCTTTGAAGTGGACGAGTTAGCTGCAGCACCGGACTTCTTCTTGGGCTCCATAGTCGATGGAGCCGTCGATGATGAAAATGGCGATGAAGATGATGCGCTGCTCACGCTTTTGGGTTCGCGCAAGTGATCCCCTACCTGGCACGCCAAAGATGTCGTGGGAAACCAGGGCCACCTATGAGACCAAGAGCCCCTTTCTGGTTCGGCGAGGGGATAGCACGTTGCACAAAAAGCTGAGGAGCGTGGAACAACACGACAAAGATCACACGAGCAGGTTTCACCCAGGTTCAGGCCGCCGCGAGGCGTAATACCATGCTCCTGCTTTGGTGGATTGATGGTGGAAAATATGGTGGTGAGCGCAGCACGTTTACCCGGTAGGGTTGCCTCCGGGCGAGAACGGCTACGCGCGTACGAGTGTGTCAGGGTGTGGATTAGCGAACCCTTTCTATGGTTGCCTTGGGCCACCATTTATAAATCAAGGGGTCACCACAGTGGCAAGTCAGTCATTATGCACTGATTAGATAGCAAACATGCTATCATACCTAACTCTGCAGTCTGATAGAGCACATTAAATGTGCCGCTCAAGGTCACATCATAGCTTGCCCGGCAGGCCATGTCAGGCTATTTTGCCATCTTCGCACCTACTTGCTTGACACGTTTTAGGACGGGTGTCGTCTGGAGGTATCTTCTGTAGTAAGTAGGTTCCATGTGGCAAATTGCAGCCACTTAGTCACTTTGGAGCTTGACACCGCAATGATCGATGACGTGCATCGTGATGAGGTGGTGAGGTGGAGTGTTTTGCCTTTGTAAGCCCCGGCAGGCCTGCATGGATGATCCAAAAGCTTGCTTCTGGGGGTAACTACATCTTTGCTATGCTCGCCTTCCCGGCAAGGGAGGTTTTTTCCATTAGCAATATCTCGCCTCTCTGCCTAGTCTTGGTCCTCTTGATGTACATGTTGGTCCTTCGAAGAACTGTCCCCTTGTGCTCTAATATGATCTTGGTGCTTTGATCCTGTTCTTGTGCCTGTGCACATTCTAGGCAATGGACCCAGGGTTTGTTGCACAACATAGCCGTTGTGTAACTCATCCGTGCTGAAATTGTCATAGTTGGGCAGTTCAAGCTTTGACTTTCCCTTCTCAGACAAGGGTGTCTCATCTTTCGCCGCGAGCTTGGTTAATACAGTGCAGACCTCTAGAGATTTATAAGCCTCCCCAGTAATGGTAATTTCATCATTATTTCTATCAAGTGGGGGAACAGCTTTAGCCGCCTTGGCGGGGCTTGAGGAAGGAGCAGGACATGGCAGGTTAAGATTATCGTCCGGGTTAGCCTCAACATCCATTATCTCTGTATCATCCATTTTGTGTTGCTGGGGTGGGTGAACTTGATCATCATGATGGTCTTCGGGGTCGTTAGTGCAGACCTCGGGAGTTACCAAGATATGATCCTCTAACTCATGAATATTTGGGGATGTTGAAGACTCGCTCACTTTTCTTTTATTCCTCTTAGCTTTGCCCTGCGATCAAAGATGGCGTTTTCAAAAATACATACCAATGGTTATATCAAGCCGCCAACAGTTGGTAAAGTTATTTACCTGGGGTTTATAATTAAAGCCGGAAGCTGAGTGGTGGATGAATCTCATGAGGATGGTGGTGACTTCTGATAATTTGAATCAGAGGGGTTAAGAGGCTGACTGATAAGCCCGGCTCGTGGAAGAGAAGGAGTTGGACTATGAGGCACCTTGTTACGTAACTTGCGGGTGGATGTTTCATGGTTTAAGACGGCGAGCAACTCCTTAGAGCCGCTCTGAGTTAGGCGCCTTGACTCATGCTAGGTTTTCTTCAAAATAAAGTTTGGATCCAAGTGATCGTCTGGACGAGAAAATTTTACTTTCGTCATGACCTGCCTTATCTTCATTTGAGACAAGGAGTTTGAATTGGAAGAGATGGAAATTACCTTAGTATCATCAGCTCGGCTTGTAGCAGCATCACCCTGAGAATAAGAAGTGTCAGCGTGTTCAATAATGAGACGACCAAGGGAGTCAAGTTCTACATGCGACTGATTGTCAGCTATGCGTGACCCGCCCTTGGTGGCTAGCTCATTCATAGTGGCAGGATTATTCCTTTTCTGAGCTGGCGCAGCCTTGGTCTTGGTTGCTTGTGTTTTCCTCTTCTTATTCCAAAAGGGAGAGTTGGCCTGCATAGTTGAACGAGGTTAGTAAATGAAATACTGAATAAGTAAAGGTTAATAAGTGGACAGATAGTTATGCTCATCGGGGGAGCCAGGTTAAGCTTGAAGAATGGCTGCAACCCTAATTTTTTGCATCTCTCTTGAGGCTCCCCAAGCAGTTTCTTCACAACCTTGTTGATTTCATCAGCTTCTAAGTTATCAGAGCTATATCGTTGAGCATATGTTGAGTTGCCTGAATAATTGCACATTAAATCTAACCGATGACTCAAGGGCATGATTCTCCAGGTGACCCAACATCGGGTCAAGACAACCCCCATTAGACCATTGGCCAATAAGGCCCTAAGTTTGGAATATGCAGGGGTGGTTTGAGCATGCTCTTTGGCCGAGGGAGTCCTAGATTAGGGGGTCTCCGGACAGTCGGACTATATCCTTTGGACGAAATGTGGGACTATGAAGATACAGGATTGAAGACTTCGTCCCGTGTTCGGATCAGACTCTTCTTGGCGTGGAAGGCAAGCTTGGCAACACGGATATGTAGATCTCCTCCCTTGTAACCGACTTTGTGTAACCCTAGCCCCCTCTGGTGTCTATATAAACCGGAGGGTTTAGTCCGTAGGACGACAGGCAATCATACCATAGGCTAGCTTCTAGGGTTTAGCCTATACGATCTCATGGTAGATCAACTCTTGTAATACTCATATCATCAAGATCAATCAAGCAGGACATAGGGTATTACCTCCATCAAGAGGGCCCGAACCTGTGTAAACATCGTGTCCCCCGCCTCCTATTACCATCTGCCTTAGATGCACAGTTCGGGACCCCCTAACTGAGATCCGCTGGTTTTGACACCGACATTGGTGCTTTCATTGAGAGTTCCAATGTGTCATCATCATAAGGAGCGATGGCTCATCTCGTTGTCAAGAATAACATCACCTCTGGGGGAGCCCTGGCTGTAGGCCAAGGCTCAAAATTCACCGAGCAGATGGATCCAATGGAGCTCTCCTCTTTGAACGAGCTCTTGGATCACATCGCCGCTCTGGGAGTCGCTATGGACTACGATCGGATTGGGCTTAAACCCAACCAAGGGAGATTAACTCTCCGCCGGTCACCCATCAGATAGCGGTGGTGGAGGAGCAATGCGGCGATTCTCCCTCTATCCCAAGGACGAACTATGTCCGGATTCCCGAGCTCTCCGAGCCGGATACCCGCCCACGGGAGGACATTGCCCTAACCCTGAACCTAGAATCAGGCTGCATGCCGAACCTGCGAGGCAACATCCCAGAGCCCGAACTTCCAAGATCGGAAAGTCCCCCGCCCCGGGGTATCAGATTGGGTCAAGGTCTGGACTTAAATCCACCCACCCACCTAGATATAAACGATCTTTCCCACATTAGGCAAGAGCCCCAAGAGACAGTACATCACTATTGGGCCAGATTCCTCCTTGTAATGCACAAGGTCAAGGACTGTCGTGAGGAAGACGCAATTTGGTTCTTTCGCAACAGTTGCACGGACAAGGGAATCCTCAATGCCATAAGTCGCCGTGACATAGCACACTTCGCTGACTTGGCGGCCATAGTAAACCCAAACAAAATTTTGGGATAATCCGGCTCTGACAAAACCCCCAGTCCGAACTAAAAGGGTGCACTCTCATAAGTCACCCGACTCAATTACAAAGAAGCAAAATCCCACTACAGGGCGTGGAACCGTATTGGAGGGATGGCTTAACGGGCCCTGCAAAATTCGTAGTATAGAGGATACCATACCAACACACAACCTTAGAGCATGTTGGGTACTCCGGCAGGTGGCCAAGAGCGGTGAGGATCTCCTCATTCAAAACACCGCAGAGCACCATCCCATGGATAACAATACAATATTGACAGTCTTCGAGACCTTCGCCTCAAATAATAGGCGTAAGCGAGCACTCCGCAGCCTTGCCGAAGTCTGCCACATGGCAGCAATAAATCCATGGAGCGACACGCCTATCACCTTCAATGCCAGTGACGAACCTAAATTCCGAACAGCCCGAGCACCAGCCGCCTTGGTCCCCAGTCCAATTGTGGACGACTTTTGGCTTACTAAAGTTCTCATGGACGGCGGCAGTGGATTAAACCTCATTTATGAGGAGACTCTTCAAAAAATGGAAATAGACAGAAACTGTATTGAGCAAAGCAGCACGACCTTCCGAGGAATCATCCCTAGTCGGGAGGCACGTTGCGCTGGGAAAGTCACACTAGATGTGGTATTTGGCACTCCGGAGAATTACAGGTCCGAAGAAATTACATTCCAAGTGGCCCCGTTCAGTAGCGGATAACACGCCCTTCTAGGGCAGGAGGCATTTACGATCTTCCAAGCCATACCCCATTACGGGTACATGAAGCTCAAAATGCCCGGGCCCGATGGAATCATCACTCTAGCTAGTGATCCGGACATAGCACTCTCCGCCGAGAACAAACAGCCGCACTGGCCATCGAGGCATTATCCGAAGCCCTTGTGACAGAGGAATTAACCGCGCTGCACTCCACAGTGGACAGGGACGACGTGATACTCGACAAAAGATCCAAGTCCACCTCGTTTAAACCAGCGGATGAAATAGTCAAATTCCAAGTCCATCCAACAGACCCCACAAAAACAGCATCCATCGGGGGACAGTTAAACCCCGTTGTAGACGCCGCACTACGGGAGTTCCTGCGTAAGAATTGGGACATATTCGCCTGGCATCCTTCAGGCATGCCAGGAATCCCACGCATGCTGGCCGAGCATAGCCTTAACATTCTTAAGTTATTCAAGCCGGTCAAGCAGACTCTTAGGCGTTTCTCCGAACCTAAGCGACAAGCCATGGGAGAGGAGCTAGCCAAGTTACTTGAGGCCGGATTCATTAGAGAAAGAAAGCATCTGGACTGGCTAGCAAACCTGGTGATGGTACCAAAGAAGGACAAATCCTGGCGCCTATGCGTCGACTTCAAGGACCTTAATAAGGCTTTCCCAAAGGATCCCTTCCCCCTCCCTCGCATTGATCAAATTATCGACGCTACCGCAGGACACGACTCATTGTGCTTCCTCGACACATACTCCGGTTACCACCAAATTAAGATGGCGGAGGCCGATCAAGCCGCAACGACATTTATCACTCCATACAGCCCCATTCTGTTTTAACACAATGCCCTTCGGGCCCAAAAATGTCGGCACAACATATCAACACATGATTCAGACATGTCTAGAAAAGCAGATCGGCTAGGCATACATAGATGATGTGGTCGTTAAAACTAGACATGTCGACTCCTTAATAGACGACTTGAGGCTCATGTTCGACAATCTCCGAACATACGACATTAAGCTCAATCCAGAAAAATGCGTTTTCGGTGTATCCGCCGGAAAGCTCCTGGGCTTCATAGTCTCCAGTAGAGGAATTGAAGCAAATCTGGCTAAAATCCAAGATCTGTCACAGTTGGCTATCCCAACTGACCTCAAGCAAATCCAGAAGTTAACTGGGTGTGTGGCGGCCTTAAGCTGCTTTATCTCCCGATTAGGAGAAAAGGCACTCCCCCTTTATCGCCTTCTTCGGCGCACCAAACACTTCGAGTGGACGGACGTAGCCACGGCCGGATTGGAAGAATTAAAAGCCATCCTGGCCACCAACCCAATCTTGGCCGCGCCAAATGTCGACGAACCAATGTTGTTATATATAGCGGCAACTCACCAAGTTATAAGCGCAGTGCTCGTTGTCGAACGAGAGACGGACGGACATAAACTCCCACTTCAAAAGCCGGTATATTACGTATCCACTGTCCTCACTCCATGCAAATCACGGTGCCCACATTATCAAAAGATAGCATACGCGGTATTCATGGCATCCCGGAAATTACGACAGTACTTTCAAGAGTGTTCAATCATGGTGGCCTCATAAGTACCACTCAATGACATAATAAACAACTGCGATGCCACGGGACGGATTGCCAAATGGGCTATCAAGCTCCTCCCGTTCGACATAACATACGAACCACGGCGAGCCATTAAGTCGCAAGTACTGGCCGATTTCGTCGCCGAATGGACAGAAGCCAAAATCCGTAAAGAGTACGGCGCATACTCCAATTGGATCATGCACTTTGACGGCTCTAAAATGCTAGCTGGTCTGGGGGCTTGCGTCGTCCTGATGTCCCCCACCGGAGATATAGTCCAATACGTACTCCAAATACTATATATAGACTCCAACAACGCAGCTGAATACGAGGCACTATTACATAGTCTCCGGATGGCTGTTTCCATGGGCATTCAACGCCTGGAGGTGCATGGGGACTCAAACCTCGCAATATCTCAAATAAATGGAGACTTCGAGGCCAAGGATCCAAAAATGGCGGCTTATCGCAACGCCGTCCTCAAAATGCCAGCTCGGTTCGAGGGGCTTGAATTCCACCATGTGGCTCAGGAAAACAATCAGGGGGCGGATATCCTCGCCCGTATCGGCGCTAAGCTCGATCCTGACCCACCTAACATCTTCTTGGAATGGTTATTCAAGCCATCCGTGGTATGGGAAGCGGACACCGGTAACAATAGACCGGATCCAGCCACAACACCAGATACCGCACATTCTGACACAATCGGAGGCTCTGCCATCGAAATAACACCTTCATCCCATGTGATAATGGCTGTCATCGCCCTGTGGACAGAACCATTCCTGGCCTACCTAACCAGGCAGGAACTACCCGAGGACCAAAATGAGGCACGCTGCATAGTGCGGCGATCTAAAGCCTCCAAGGTCCACGAGGGAGAGCTTTATAAGAAAAGCACTACTGGAGTCCTTCAAAGGTGCATCTCCAAAGAGGAAGGGCGGAAGCTTTTGGCAGAAATCCATGCTGGACTCAGCGGCCACCACGCCACAGCCCGGGCCCTTGTAAGCAAGGCCTTTCATACACGTTTCTATTGGCCGACGACCCGAGCAGATGCACAGTATCTAATCCGACATTGCGTCGGTTACCAGCTTTTTGCAAACCAAAGCCATATGCCGCCTACCGCTGTCCAAACAATCCCCATTACTTGGCCCTTTGCGGTCTGGGGGCTTGATATGGTCAGACCCCTTAAAGGGGGAACCCATAAGAAAAAATATTTACTGGTCATGGTGGATAAATTCACCAAATGGATAGAAGCCAAACCCGTTAAAAGGTTGAATCCGGACCGGTGATAGACTTCATATCTGGGGTTGTACACCATTATGGCATCCCCCACAGCATCATCACTGACAATGGCACGAACTTTACAACCGACAAGGTAAAACTTTGGTGCAGCAACATGGGCATCAAGCTCGATTATGCTTCTGTCTATCACCCGCAAACTAACGGTCAAGTCGAGCGAGAAAATGGTCTTAACATGAGCAGCACCAAACCTAGATTAGTGCAGTCCTTAAAGGAATCAAACACGCACTAGGTAGAGGAGCTCGACTCCGTACTATGGGGGCTGCGGACCATGCCGAATCGCACTACCGGATACACAATGTTTCTTATGGTGTACGGCGAAGAGGCGGTTTTGCCTTGCGACATAATTCATGACTCACCTCGAGTGTGCATGTATGAAGAAAAAGAGGCCGAGCTCGATCGGTAGGACAGTTTGGACACCCTGGAGGAGGAGCGTGACGTGGCAAAAGTTCGTTCCGCATTCTATCATCAACAGGCTCGAAGGTATCAAAGCAGAGAAGTACTGGCCAAAACCTATAACGTTGGCGAACTAGTTCTACGCCTGCTGGAGAAGAAATAGAACAAGCTCAAGCCCAAATGGGAAGGTCCCTTCATTATTGACCAGGTTCTGACTGGTTGAGCGTACCATCTGCGGGATGCATCAGACAATCGACTCGAGCGAAACCCATGGAACGAAGCCATACTCTGAAAATTCTACGCCTAGTGCCGGACTCTATGTTCGTCTCCTTACCTCTGTCAATTTTTTGCATATCAATTATCTGTCTTTTCTCTCTTTCTCTCTTATTTTTTCTTCTCCTCAAGGCCTTAAAAGGCTAACTTTTGTCTTGGTTACACAATTTTGATGCACTAACCGCGCTCATTATACCCGGGGGCTTCTTATACAAAAGCTTAATATAACTATTTTTCTGGGCTTTATGCCCCACACATGTGTCATTGTTCCACATGTACCTTTTTTCGCCATTATATGCATCGATATGACTTAAGTTTTGGCCAAGATGGGTTGCCTGGCTCTTGTATTTATGCCCTACATTCCTGTTAATTCGGCTAGGGCATAAGGGGAGCACCTCTGCGACTATTACTGCCGGGTCAGCCAGATGTGTACCTCAGACTAGGTGAAGCCGAAAGCTAGCGTTCTTAAGGGAATATTCGGTCGGTGAACAAAAGATGACATTTATTTATTTTGATACATGCCCCCAGATGTTTATAAACTGCGTCTCTTTTCACAGTTCGGACATGCATATTAGGGCATGCGTACCCAGGGAAAGGAACCCTTAAGGGAACTATTCTCCTAGAAGATTTTTCTTACTATCCATGTAATATAACATAGCTAGTTGGGTACTTGTCTGTTCAAGTACTTATGACCCCTACGTCGGGTTTCACCGCATATCCCGGTTTTTACATAACCGAGCGGGTATTCGGATACACTCCATACTATCGGGTCCAGAGGTCGAAGCGAAAAGGTCCGCCATGACAAATGATTTACAATCCGGCTAGGGACATTATATATTTCATTTAAAGTACACAGTCACTAAGACTGACTAAATTCTTCTTCTATACCATCCAACAGGCTGTCTAGCCTACAATCCTATTGGGAATACTTTGCGACTTATTCTACTTGGTCATACACCAAACTGACAGGGATCTCTTTCCCATCGGGCCCCACAGGTCCAACCTCAGCCATCTAGTTTGGGTCAGCTTTGGTATATCGCGTCTTCACCATGGCCTAGGCTTCCCTTGCACCTTGTCGGCCGGCTGATATCTTCCATAATCGGAAGCGTCGCCGCGCTCCCTTGAGCTTCTCTATAAGATCCCCCATGCCTCCAGTTGGGGAGGCGGATGTCCACAAGGCTTGGGCAATACCCTACATCACCTGCCGAACTTGTTCGTGCAGTTGTGAGAGCTCTGGTAGAAGATCACCCGCAGACCCGGGCATCTCCTCCGCAGGACGACCCGTCAGCATACCTGCAGACATAACTCTGTTAGCCGGCTTCTTCGCCGAACTCTTTCAAAAGTTCGTTCACGCACTTACTAAAAATGCCGCGTCGAAGCCTCTTATTCTCCTTCACGGAGTCCGTAAGCTGGGCTCGGACATCTTTCAGTTCCACGCCCAGCCGGATATTGGTGTCCTGGAGATTATTTTTCTCCTTCCTGACCAGCGTAAACACACGCTCGCTAGCATTTAGCTGTCGATTAGTAAGTTTCGCATTCTCCGGCACGGCCTCTGGATTCACTCCGGAGTCATCTGCAACATCTATTGTTAGATTTGCATACATGCCGCATACTATCTGGTACCTGTCATTCTTTGCAATGGAAACAAGTGTTACCTGAGGGGGCCTTCTCGGACTCCTTCAACACGGCAACAGCGGCCCGTAGCTGGGCTTTGCACTCTTCCAGCTCTGAGACAATTCGGTATTCTTCTCTGTAAGACCCTGCACAAGTAATGATCCTTAAATCAGTTGTGTCAACTGTTTCAAGTCTTAGGGGCTACTGATATATATATAATCGTTAGATTTTCTTACCCATATATCCTTTACATACTGGTCCGTGGCTCTGGCAAGACCGTTTTGAGCAGCACGGATGTACGCGTCTCCTAAGTTGAAGGCATCGAACGCCTCTTGGGAGAAACAAGCGTCACAGAGTACGGCCCGGCGACGCCTGTGACTCATGGTGCTCTCCACTTTGGAATTTTTAGTAGATAGTCTATCCGCATCCTCTGTATGAGGAGCATCCGGCGTTCGCTCCGTGTTAGCTTCCTCCTCTTTGTCCGGCCCTGGAGCCCGACTGGTGGAGGCATGATCGGCAACCTCTCCGGATATAGTCCGGCGAGCGTTTTTCTACTAGGAAACATGGACGCCATTATATTTTAAGAAAAACGACAACCACAGAGCGAGGTTCTGTATCATACCACTACACCGACGTCTCAGTCCTAACGGCCTTCCTTTTTGTCCTATCCGGCTTTGGTGTCCCTCATTGGAGAGTCACTGCGGGTTCGGCATGGCGTCCCGATGGCCTTCCCTGTAAAACACCATATGTGTATGGTAGGTGAAGTGCATAAAAGGGGATCCTTCTCGGAAGTTGGGACTCCGGTTTTTCATACATGCGATGCAAGGAGTAGCCCAGGATAGTCGGCTCGATGGCCACCATGGCATCATCGTAGCTCAATTGATAGAATGTCCTGTCAATTAGCTCCACAAATATGTCCGGATCCTCTTCGAGTCTGGGATCGAGGGCCCGGTCAGGGTCCTCCGGTTGTGGAGGTGGACTGTTGACCTCCCTTATAGCTTTTCGCAGTTCCTGCCATGAAACGGCAAGGTGAGTATTTATGATGAAGAATGCGGGAAGGTTGGGAGTAAAAAGTGACAGCACACCCATCTTGGAGGGTTGTACATGGAGAATCCATCACGTGGCTTAATACGGATGAACTCCTCTTCCTCTCCCTTGAACAAAGTGGACAGAATTTTTGCTTGAGTAGCAGCTGAGTCCGGTCCCTTACGCCTGCAGCGGGTGGCATCATCTTCCCTGTTAAAGCGCCACATGGGGTGCCCTCGATATTTAAGTGGATACAACCCCCGCATTATACATATTGACATAACCTCGATTATTGTCAATCCTGATTGAGCCAGCACTTTTATCCATCCCATCAGCAAAAGGACTTCTCCGTTATCTTCCTCCTAAGGGCTCCATGGGCGCCAGCTTCGGAGTTTCTTCAAAGGGGCATTGTCGAACTCAGGAAGACCCATCAGAATAGGATCTGGAAGGGGGACGTCCTCCATGCAAAACCACTCCGAAGGCCAGTCTTTGGATGTCTTCTTCGGGGTACCGGACAGGTATCCAGTCCCGGTGATGCGCCATATTTCGGCTCCGCCCACTTGATATATTGACGCCTCCTGTGTACGGGGCACAAGGCAGAATAGCCTCTTCCACAGCTCGAAATGAGCTTCGCAGCCCAGAATCAGCTCGCAAAGGGCAACATAACTAGCGATGTGTAATATGGAAGCGGGGGTGAAATTATGCAACTGGTGGCCGTAAAACTCCAGGAGCCCGCGGAGGAACAGATGGATTGGAAATCCAAGTCCCCTTAGTAAATAAGGGACGAGGCATACCCGCTCCCCCTTGGAGGGATTGGGGAAGTTCTCCGCTTACTCCCCGCCATTATAGGTGGCGAGCCCGGCTCGAACGGGGACCATATATGCTGGAGGGAGAAATCCCTGGGTTTGTGACTCTACTAATTGGCTATGCGGGATGGAACACTTCTCCCAATCATCGGGCCTAGGGCTACAGGAGCGGGAGGAGGAGCTGCGATGACCGGCCATGTTGAAATGGATTTTTCCGAGCGTGCTCCGATGGATACTCGCCGTGGGATCATGGTGTGGTTTGGATCTAAGAATCCCCGTCCCTTTAATAGACATTTTACTTACGTGGCTAGGCTGGCAAATGTAAAAAATGCCCTGGATCCTCACATTCGCTCGACACGTGGAAGATAGCCCTTATTGGGCGCAGAAGCCAAGAAGCGGAACATTTATGGGGAGCCGGACACTACTCAGCAGATATTCAGAATTTGGAGAAGAACCCGCCTTGCAATGCCGAAGACAGTCTGCGCACCGGACTCATCGTCATTGAATCCTGGTTCGGGGGCTACTGAGGGAGTCCTGAATTAGGGGGTCTCCGGACAGCCAGACTATATCCTTTGGCCAGACTGTTGGACTATGAAGATACAAGATTGAAGACTTCGTCCCGTGTCCGGATGGGACTCTTCTTAGCGTGGAAGGCAAGCTTGGCAATACGGGTATGTAGATCTCCTCCCTTGTAACCGACTTTGTGTAACCCTAGCCCCCTCCAGTGTCTATATAAACCGTAGGGTTTAGTCTGTAGGACGACAGACAATCATACCATAGGCTAGCTTCTAGGGTTTAGCCTCTATGATCTCGTGGTATATTAGCTCTTGTAATACTCATATCATCAAGATCAATCAAGCAGGACATAGGGTATTACCTCCATCGAGAGGGCCCGAACCTGGGTAAACATCGTGTCCCCCACCTCCTGTTACCATCCGCCTTAGACGCATAGTTCGGGACCCCCTACCCGAGATCCGCCGGTTTTGACACCGACATCCGCAATAACCTAGCTTGGGAGGTAAAAGTCCATTGTAAGACGGTCCGCTCTGTAACTCGGTAAGGGGTTATCTCTAGTTGGAGTTGTGTTCTTGCAATAGAACCAAATTTTAATCCATCCCTTTGGATGACTTGGTAGAGTGGCTGGAGGAAAGGAACCGTCTCTTCATCTCTAAATTGAGACCTCGCGGCTGCGGCCATTAGCAAACTCCATCTAACTATTTATTTAGTAAAAGTCCTTGAAGAGAGGAACAATGGGCTCCATTTGTAGGTACGCCTCACAGAAGACTTGAAATTGGCACATATTGGATACGGAATTTGGAGCAAGGTCTAGAGGATGAAAGTTCAAATAATTTAAGAAATCCTGGAAGAATTTTGACCCGGGTGGAGAGAAGCCCCTAAGGAGGTGGTCTGTGAAGACTACGACCTCTCGTTCGCCGGGTTTAGGAACATCATCTCCTTGGGCGGTTCGCCAACCAATCTCTTCCTAACCTGGCAGAAGGCCTTGTTCTTTGAAATCATTAAGTACAAGATCAGAAACATGGGAAGGCACCAGTTACAAATTGTGGTTTTTGACATGCTGAACCGCCTAAACAAGATTAAGAACTCCAAAAATATGAATGGCGGGTTACTTATGAAGTGACAGCTCACTACATCAAGTACATGATAAGATCACACTATGAGTTGCGGTTAAAGACGAGATGGCATGATCGTCAAATAATGGAGAAGTTGCCCGATAGGTGAGCCGGCTTGATAACATAGGAAATTTCTAACTATTTGGCGGGTTACAATTACAATGATGAGCCACTGATAATATGAAGGTAATTTAACTAAAGTTGGAGATTGCTAAGTTTGCTGGTAAGTACAGGAACAACAGGTTTCTATTGAAGCGTCTAATATTATAGATCTACCGACAATTCAAAAAGGGAAAATAATTGCTAAACCTAAACACGAAGCCTTGGAGCAGTGGCTGCTTAAGTTACAGATTCCTAAGGGGATCTAGGTATTCTAGATGCAGAAATGGTGCCACCATTCACGCCGTTATATTTCTATGAGAAAGACCATCAAAACTACATTTATGCTGGCAATGGTGATAACGGAGCATTGAACTTTGATGAACTACCGTGGAAGAAGAACAGATCTGTGGGAAAGGGAATGGCACACCTGGGAAGGCACCAGTTACAAATTGTGGTTTTTGACATGCTGAACCGCCTAAACAAGATTAAGAACTCCAGAAATATGAATGGCGGGTTACTTATGAAGTGACAGCTCACTACATCAAGTACATGATAAGATCACACTATGAGTTGCGGTTAAAGACGAGATGGCATGACGGTTGTACAAGTCGACAGAGACACTTGAACGAGGTTCGGCGAAGACTAGATGGCGCTACGGTCCTAGATGAGTATGCTAGTGGCGGACGAACGGAGACAGCAACACGGCGGAGACCTTCGGTTCGAGGAAGAAGAAGAAGCGGCAGGGGCGGAGTAAAAGTGAAAAGGAGGGCTAGTTGTGTGTATTTATAAGGTGAAGGTCCAAGAGTAAATGGCATGCGCGAAAAAATGAGGGGCACAGTAACTTTCGGAGCTAGAGATGCCTCGATTTTTGGGATAATTGGATATGCATAAAGATTTGTTATGGTGTCATCATGGATATCTAGGATTTTTTGATATGACATCAACAATAAGATGTGAAAATTGACAAGTTTGAAAGTGTTATAAGCCGGCATTTCATGACCCGAAGAAGATGTAGATCAGACCAGAAGATAAGCCGCCAGGTTAAAATGGTGGAGATTGACATGAATGAATTCAAATCAATCTGGGGCCTAATGTTTGGGATATAATCCCACGATATAACCCACCATATTGAGTCAGGTCATCTAGGTGACGGCTGAGGAGTAAGACTCAAGACAGGCCGAGGCGCCCAGGTGCAAGAGCAGTTGGGCGGCTCATATAGTGGGCCGGCTTAGGGCTCAACATCCGAAGACGGCGGCTCATAGTTCTGAAGTCCAAGTCACCAGGAGATTCCTTACATAGGAGACAAGTTACAAACATATTAAGTCATGGATCATAGTACGACCCGTACTCTTGTAAGCCCTGGGTCTTGACCTGTATATAAAGGCGAGTCCCAGAGGCAGATAGGACTAAGTTACAATTGATCAATAGCCAGGTCAAGTGAGTCCGCTCCCTTGCAATTGATCCCCAAGCAATAAGCAAACAAGCATGAAGTAGGCTATTACCTCTATCTTGAGGGGACAAACCTTTGTAACTCGTGTCTCTCAATTCCGCTCAACCCCGACAAGCTAATCACCCAGCTGTGATGGCATCACGACTAAGTCCTCACACTAGAACATCTGCCGCGACAAAACCACGACAGTAAGCATTACAATATTTCACTACTTCCTCCATGTGCACATTTACTTCCCTAATGCATGGCTAGATGAAACCAATAGTGTGATGCATGTTTCTACATCACGAAAATGAGGAAACTAACATGGTTGTTGGTACACACTCATATTCAGTAGTATATAGATTACTATAAAGTTAGGATAATATCCATATCTTCTAAGCGTTTGATTATTCAAAGGTCCAAATTGGCTGTAATGACATGGTTGCAATCGCATGAATTAACTTATTCCAAATATAGTTGATTTATGGTGTCTCTAATACATTGTCGTAGTTCTACTCAAATTCTGCTCAAATAGGGATATGCCAATCATCACAAAAGTTCAAACTATATCATGGCATTATCATTAAAATTAGAGAAAACAACTTACACATGCCGTCCCAACATTACATGGTGCCATATGCTTTGTCGATCGCATAGATGATGCCATTGTGTTCAATAGCATCACATAAGTGTGTATCAGTTTGGCCGATCCACTACGAGGTGAGTCATCTCCAGCTAAAGAAGGCACCTGCGAAAAGATAGGCAAGTCCATGGTCAAACAAGACAATTAGCTTGAAGTCTGCATAATCCGCATATTGTGTGGACACTTTGCAGATTACACCCTTCTACAAAACAAGGTTCGTCCAACTGACGTGGTAATCTAGATGAGTTGGACCGTGACGGTAAAACCCAATATAATCCAACGTAGGAAGGATAATCCCATGAGAGGTGTTGGGAATATAACTTTCAGGTATGACCCGCCCAGGAGGGGCCGGGTCAACCCTAATGACGGATTGTTAAGAGAAGCCCAGTAATATTCAAGGTGATAGTTTATTAAGAATTGTAGAAGGCCTAAGCCCAGAGGCGGCTTAAGGCCCAATATTGTAAATCACCATATGTAAAGAAAGACTTGTAAAGAAAGGCATATAAAAGAAGTCACCAAGCTGGACACGTTTTATGAGCCGGCCGGGACTCTGTAGGCCGCTAGGCGTCATCCCATGTATATAAGGGGACGACCTGGCAGTGGCTTAGGGTAAGAATCAATAGATTGATAGCCAAGCTAGCGGATTCGCTCCTTGGTCATCGAAACCTAGCAATACAACATCAACTAGACTAGGCCTTACCTTCACCGTAAGGGGCCGAACCAGTATAAACCTCTTGTGTCCTTTGTCCCGATTAACCCCTTTAAGCTTCCTAGTTGCAATGGCCCTATGACTAAGTCCTTTCGCTAGGACATCTGCCGTGACAATTCCACGACAGTTGGCACACACCATGGGGCCAGCGCACGGTGAATTTGAGTTATTGAATGGCAACTTCGAAGGGCTCAAGGGATACAATGTAGGCCGGATGACCAAGAGTCGTCGCAGCAAGCACTACATCAACGACGAAGGCTGGGGCCCCAACGCCGGCTCGATTGAGTACGAGTACCGAGTTACCTTCGGCGGAATCCATGTTTTCATCGGCCAGATCAGCGAGTCAGGACCTGAGCCGGACGTCTGCACCAACCTCATCGAGACGGCTCAGCGTGCGAGACCCGCCCTGGCTCAACCCGCTGTGTGGCGGGCCTTCGTGGGTTGCATCCATGGAGGGGAATTTTCTGAAGGATCGATAGACGGTGGTGAGACGGCCATCTGTTCTGACGATGCGTCATCCACAGGCAAGACAAATTCTTTGTATCAGCTACAAGATGGCGTGCTTGGGGGCTGCTCCGATGGCAGCAGTACTCCGGAGCCCTCTGAGCCGCCGAATCGAGCCGAAGTCTTCATGGCTGGCACTCAACCCGGGCAGAATTCTATGGCTGCGGGAGCAATAACCACTGGGTCGGCAACAGCCGGGTCAAGAGACCCCGCGCGCCCCCCGGCTCAGGTACTAATGGACCTCAAGGGTAAGATGACGTCTCTGTTGACTGCTGTGATTGAGTCGGTGGATAAGGCTCAGCATGATGCGGAGGTGGCATGACTACATGAAGAGGTGGCACAAGCCAATTAAAATTTAGCAGCAGAAGATGTCAGGATGGCTGCAGAGCGGGTGGCTTTGGATGCTCGTCAGCTTTAGGCGGAGACTTTCCGCCTCTCGGTGGATCTGAATGCATCAAACGAGGTCATGAGGAGAAGACACCAGAAAACTCAGTCACGTCTGCCTCTGACTTACGATCCTAGGAACCTTTTCCACACACCCGGGGCCAGTCCCAGCAACCCGCCGGAGGCAAGTCGGATCACAACACCCGGGACGGGGGAACCGGTTCAGCCGAGGGCCATGGAACCACCCCGTGTGAATACTGCTCCGCATCATTACACGCCAGTACCACCGGGTCACTTCTCTAACCCTTTGGAGAATTTAATTGCTGCGTCGGCTTATCTGGCGGCTTTCCCAATGGAAGGCGACTCTCCAATGGCGATTGAAACACGAAGGGTCAGAGAACTTCTTTAGAAAGCCCTAGCACAGCAGGACGCATACTCTTATAGTCGAGACAGAATCCATTCAACCCCTCGCCCAAGCAGGAGCTCGAGCTATAGCAGGCATATGGACTCAACGTCTATGTCAAGCAATGCCCAACGCCGTAACCAACCGCGCAGGCATGACCCGGCATAGGACGGGGCCTTTAACTTGGTATATCAGGAGAAGATCCGTAGGGAGGCTGAGCGGGTGGTTCAACTGGCAGCTGAGCAGGCGGCTCATCAGGCTTTTCCGGTTTATCCAGCAACCTCTGTTGAGGAAGGAGTGGCCATAAGGATAGGAGGTGTCCCTTGCCTGGTGCCGGCTCTACGTAAAGAGCACTTGGCAAAAGATTTTAAGGGGCCTTGTAAGGTGCCTAATTACACGGCCGACTTGTAGCCTGGGGCATGGTTTGAAAGTTATCAGATGGCGATGGAGCTATTGGAGGTCAGCGATGCAGCAATGGAAAAATATTTCACTATGATGGTGGATGGAACAGCTCGCACTTGGTTGAAAGGGTTGCCACCCAACTCCATCGGCTCATGGGCAGAGTTAAATGCCCGGTTCATTCAGACCTTCAAGGACACATGTAAGCAACCTATGTCAATCATGGACTTGACTAATTGTAAGCAAGAGGAAGGTGATTCCACAACCCATTGGGTGCACCGGGTCAAGGATATAATACATTCATCTAATAAGATGGATGCCGGCTCTGCGGTCTTAATGTTGGACAAAAAATGTCATTTTGAACCTCTGAAGCAGAAGCTGGGGCGGCTCAAGCGTGATTGTTATGACATGGGCCAATTGATGGCAGCTCTAGTCAAATATCCTGATTCAGATAGTACAAAGGATCCCGCATCTGATGAAGAGAAGGCAGCGAAGGGGAAAAAGAACGGCAATGGCAAGGGTCACCAGCATAACCCGGTGAATCAAGGAGGTAATAAATGTAAGGCTGACGAGTTTGTGGCTAATGCCAGTACACATGGCAACAACCAACGGTGCAAGGGGAGGCCACCTCCTCGGTCAGGCGGGTCAGGTCCCACCCTTGAGCTACTATTGAATGAACCCAGTCCGAGACACGGCACCCGGGAGAAAACAACTACCCATCTCTGGAAGGACTGTACGATCATGAAGGCGTTTAAAAATTCAAACATATTCGATGGTAACCACGGACCTGGCGGCGGTTCAGGCGGTGGTGGATTTCATGGACCGGGCGCCGGCTCAGGCGGAGGCGGTTTTCACGGCCAGGGCCATCCAGGTAACCAAGGTGGTTATAATCAGAAATCCGGCCAAAGTAATCAGCAGCAACAGCAGCAGCAGTCCGGGTATCAGAGTAACCCAAATCATCTGAACAGTGGGCAGTACCAAGTATTTACTACTAGTTTGTGTAAGAGGGACCAGAAACTTCATAAGAGGGTTGTAAATGCTGTTCAGCCGGCGGTTCCACGATATTTGAGATGGTCAGAACAGCCTATTGTTTGGAGTAGGGAGGATCACCCTCCCCGGGTTGATAATCTGGGTCACTTGGCTTTGGTGGTGGTGCCTCAGGTTGGTGGATATAAGTTTACTAAGGTGCTCATGGACGGAGGCAGTAGCATCAACATCATCTATTATGAGACGTTTCATCGCATGGGGTTGACTGACAAGAGTCTTAAACAATCAAACACGGTTTTTCATGTTGTTGTACCTGGTAAGTCGGTATACCCAGTTGGTAAGCTTGAGCTGGAAGTAGCCTTTGGGGATGAATATGATTCAAGGGATTAGAAGTTAACTTTTGAAGTGGTTAAGATCAAAAGCCCATATCATGCCCTGTTTGGCCGACCCGCTTATGGCAAGTTCATGTCTCGGCCGTGTTATGTATATCTGCAGCTCAAGATGCCGGGTTATAAAGGCACCATCACAGTACATGGAAGCCGGAAAATAGCGATAGAATGTGAAGAAGGTGATGCTTCTTATGCTGAGTCTGTTTGTGCAATAGAGGAATTAAAGTTTTATTAAGGTAATGTTGACCCGGCACACATGACGTCTTTGAAGAAGCCAACTACGGACCATCAACCGGTGTTGAAATGCAAATCAGCTGATGACACCAAGATGGTCGATTTTGTGCCTGGCAACTCATCTAAACAGTTCATTATCAGTGCTAACTTCGATCCAAAATAGGAAAGCGCGCTCATCGAGTTCATCCATGAGAACCGGGACATCTTTGCTTGGAAGCCTTCTGACATGTCAGGTGTCCCGAGAGAACTCGCTGAGCACACTCTCAATATTGATACGAAATTTAAACCACTCAGGCAGTTTCTTCAACGGTTTAGCAAGGAAAGCCGCAAGGCGATTGGAGAAGTGGTGGCCCAGCTCTTGGCAGCCGGGTTCATTGTTGAAGTTTTACACTCGAAGTGGTTGGCTAACCCGGTCCTTTTACTAAAAAAGAACATCACCTGGCGTATGTGTGTGGATTACACCGATTTAAACAAGGCTTGTCCGGCTGACCCTTTTGCTCTCCCTCGTATTGATCAGATCATTGATGCTACGGCAGGTTGCGAGCGTTTGAGTTTTTTGGATGCCTATTCGGGTTATCATCAGATCAAGATGGCAGTTAAGGACCAGGAGAAGACATCTTTCATCACTCCGTTTGGAGCCTTCTACTATGTGTCTATGCCTTTTGGGCTTAAGAGTGCCCAGGCGACTTATCAATGATGTGTGCAGAATTGCCTTCACAATCAGATTGGGCGTAATGTTCATGCTTATGTGGATGATATAGTGGTGAAATCCAGAGAGAAGGAAACCTTGGTAACTGATCTGAAGGAGACCTTTGATAACCTCCGGGTCTACAAGATGATGCTTAACCCGGCCAAGTGTGTTTTTGGAGTGCCAGCTGGCAAACTCTTGAGTTTTTTGGTGTCTAATAGAGGTATTGAGGCTAACCAGGAGAAAATTAAAGCAATTACATCTCTGGCTAAACTGGCGTGCATCAATGACGTTCAGCGGTTGGCGGGTCGCGTCGCAGCCTTAAGCCAGTTAGGGGAGAAGGTGATGCCTTTGTATCAAATGATGAAGAAGGTGGATGACTTTGTCTGGAGTGATGCTGCTAAGTCTGCTCTTGAGGATATGAAGAAACAGCTCCCTGAGCCGCCGATTCTTGCTGCTCCGGTTGAGAAAGAGTCGTTGTTGATGTATGTGGCTGCTAACTCACGTGTTGTCAGTGTGGCCATTGTTGTGGAGCGCAAGGAGGCTGGCAAGGAATATCCGGTCCAATGGCCGGTTTACTACGTCAGTGAGGTGCTCATTGAATCTAAACAAAGATATCCACATTGGCAGAAGCTTGTTTATGGGGTGTTCATGGCAAGCCAGAAGCTCAAGCATTACTTTGAGGATCACCCAATCACTGTGGTTAGCTCTGCTCCTCTAGGAGACATTATTCAAAATAGAGAAGCCACAGGACGAGACACCAAGTGGGCTACTGAACTTGGGTCTCATAGTTTGAAGTATTTGCCACGTACTGCGATCAAATCTCAAGCGCTGGTTGACTTCATTAATGACTGGACAGAGTTGCAGATGCCAGAGGAAAAACCAAACAACACATATTGCATGATTTACTTTGATGGGTCTAGACAATTGGAAGGATCAAGGGCCGGAGTTGTTCTAACTTTGTCGGCTGTGGGGTTCCGATAAACCCTTAAGGTTCGAACACTGGGGTGCGCACGAAGTCTTTTCCTCCCACCAATCTATGCCCTAGCTCGCTAAGATCTCGCGGACGAACTCGACGAACTCGCAACACGGAAAGACACAAGATTTATACTGGTTCGGGCCACCGTTGTGGTGTAGTAACCTACTCCAGTGTGGTGGTGGTGGATTGCCTCTTGGGCTGATGATGAACAATACAATGGGAAGAACAGCCTCCTGAGGTTGAGGTGTTCCTGTGCTTGGCTAACTTGTGTGGGTGAGAGTGATCTCCGATCTCTCTTCTCCCTCCTCCCACTTCTTCTTTCCTATGGTGGTGGCTAGTCCTACTTATAGAGTCCCTGGACCTCCTCCCAAATCTTGAGTGGGAAGGGAGCCAACAATGGCGGGCAAATATGAAGGGGGACAAGTAGTACAACCTATCCTGACAAAAGTGGTCTTCACGTGCCAAAAGCTCTGGTGGTGATGCCGGCTGGGGCTCCACGATGACCTCCGTCTTGCAATCCTTCTGGTCTTGGTCTTGTTGCACCAAAATGGCAACCTTTGACTGATGCCTCGGTACTCCTCGCCTGTGCTGGTTTCCTTGGAACCAAAGAGGAAATAAGGACGTTGTGCGCGCTGGCGCCCGCCTGGTGCCGATCGTCATGGCTTACATCACGAGAGCCTCGTGAGGTTCGCCTCGCCTTGATATCTCTGCTCCTCGGGAGCCTGCCTGACTAGGTCGCTCCGGAGGAGGTCTTGTGTCGTCCGCCTCGCGAGGCTTGGCCCGTCGCGAGGGTCTTGGATGCCTTGTTGATGACGGTGGGCCGTACGGCCTGCTAGCTTAGCCATGCCGCGGGCCACAGGCAGGTAAGTCTGGGGACACCCATTCCCATAACTCCGATAGTAGCCCCCGGGCCCATGGTGCGCTCGGGCTTGGCTTCGCTGCGAAGCCAAGGGTTAAGTACGGAGCACCGTGGGCCCAAAAAGCCTGTGGCCTCAGTTGACGCGTGGCGGCTGATTGGACGTGGGCATCTCCAATTCCCCACGCTGCCCTTGAATCCGCCTGGCTATGCGGCCCCCGTTTCTTACTCAGTTAATCTTCATTCGCCGCGCCTGACTCTTCCAATCTCCCTGCTTCCTCGTGGCCCTGCTCCATCCTCGCAATCTGATTGCGCTCTGCCTGCTTCTCCGCCATGGCGTCGAAACAAGCCGAGAAGGTGAAGAAACGTCTGTCGTCGCCAACTGCGCCTCCACCCTTTGAGCCCGCGCTCGGCCGGCCCTGGGTGCTCAACGACGAGGCCATGTACAAGGTGCGCCCCATGCTTGCCTCCAGTTTCAACGAGTGGGGAGTGACGGCAGCTTGGCCCGTGTCTCGCGCACGCATGGCTTGGGTAGTCACCGAGGTTCTGATCTTCATTGAGGCCCTCTAGGCTGGCCTGATTCCTACCTTCTCCGCTTTCTTCAACGCAGTGCTCGAGCACTATCAGATCCACATGCTCCATCTCGACCCTCAATCTGTGACCCTTCTTGCTGTCTTCTCCTTCTTGTGCGAAGCCATGGTGGGCATCGCTCCTTCTGTGGCACTCTTCCACCACTTCTTCTCGCTGCATCTCACCGGTCCCTGGCAGAGCTCAGGGTGCATGGGCTTCCAGGCCGTGGTTGCAATGGTAGGCACGGGGATTGACTTCGAGCTTCCTTCATCCACGAGCGAGTTTCGTACTCGATGGGTGTGCGTTGACGCTGGTGTGCTCAACCCTCTCCTCCAAGCTCCGGTGGGGCCTACTATTCCAAACTCCGGCTGGGGTCATCAAATGCTCACGAGCCCCTGCCTTGCCCCCATCTGGGCCAGGCTGAGGTGGTTGAAGGACCTCGGCGTGATCGCGCCCATGGTGGTGAGGGAGTTTGTCAGGCGTCGAGTCGCTCCACTCCTGCCCGATGTGGGACTTGCTCCGTAGCCAGGTCAACATGAGGTTTTAGGAGGAGGGGCTTCCTCTTGCGGCGCGTCAAACATTGCTCATGGTCCTATCAGGTGTCCCTCTGCCAGATGAGATGCCTAGGAACAGCTGCCTGTTGTACCGCTGCGAGAACAAAGTCACGTTTGCAGCGAACATGCCTTCCTTTGATGAGTGGGGGCTGCGCCCAGTTGGCTTGACGGGGCCCCGTGAGAACCCTGTCATCGTGGTCCCCCTCCCTGCTGCCGGTGCCGAGCTCGCCCCAGGTGATGGTGCAGGGGGGGCGAGCTCCGACGGGGGCTGGTGGCTCAAGTGCCGAGGAGCACATGACGAGCGGTGATCCTGGGGCGTTGTCCTCGAGGGCCTGCGACCCCCCTCCTAAGGCGTTGGTTGCCGAGGAGACGCGTCACGCGGCTCCCGAGGCTGAGGCTCCAGGAGCCTCGGGAGGTTGCAGTGAGAGGGCACAGGGTTGTTCGCCACGGTTGGGCTCCTCTGAAGCTATCCCTCTTGGTTCTTCTTCGGCCTCGCCGCGCACCGGCCGTCATGTCCAGTGCTTTGGTCATCTTTGTGTGGACTTCGAGGAGCTCCGCAAGAGGAAGGGATCCCCCAGCGGCAGCAATATCTTCGGGCCGTTGAAGCGACGGAAGTACATCGCCATTGACGCATGAGCATCTTATTGTCGTGGTTCCCTGCGTGTGGTCTTCTTATTCTGACGTCTGTCTTTCAGGGCTCCTTCCATTGAAGCTGTTGCATCTTCCGAGAGGCTGCCTCCTCCTTCATCAACTCCCCCATCAACCTTGAGTGTTCCTGGCCTGCCTGCCACCCTTGGAGAAGGGTCGGTCGGGGGAGCGTCCATGCCTTCGTGGCGTGCTGAGTCCTCGGTTCGGCCGCCCCTCCCCCACGGCCTAGCGTGGAGCTCGGCGGGCGTGCCCAAGACTCCTCCCTTGCTCATGAACAACCGCTGGTTGACCTTGATCTTCAGTTTCTCTTCAAGCGGCGAGCCCCGATCAGCTTGGGCTCCTCACGAGGATGGGCTGACGTCAGGCGCGGCGCCAGCCCCCAGCTCGTTGCCGGGAGGTGGCGCGCCAGTTGATGCCCCGCCCACTGCCCTCGAGGTGGAGGACGAGGCTGGTCGAGCGTTCAAGCTCGAGCGCGGGTGGAGCGTGGTTCGTCATGAGCTCTTCTAGAAGGCGATGGGAGCTATGAGCCGCCTTGGTGAAGAGCTTGCTGGTGTCGATTCGCGTCTTCAGGCTGAAGGTCTTCGGCTGGTGGAGGAGCGGCGCAAGCTAAAGGTGGCCATCAACCGAGGTCGCTACCAGCGCAACCTCGAGAATGCGAAGGCTGAGGCGTCCCTCAAGATCGCCCAAGAAGCCCACTCGCGAGCCTTGGAAGTGGCTCGCGAGGCTGATCGCCATCACGAGGCAGCGGAAGAGCGCGTGTGGGGGCTCCAGGCCTGGAGCGTGTCCCTCGAGCAGCAGGTGGAGGCGCACGGGGACGCTCTTGCATCGCTGAGGGGGATGCCCGCGGATGAAGAGGAGGTCCGGAAGCACGAGGAGACGCTGGCCCTGGAAGCCGTGGAGCGCAGCCTCGAGCTCGAGCAACTGGAGACGAGGGAACATCAAGTTGCTCAGGCAGAAGACACCGTCGGGGCCCGCGAGGCCAGAGTCAAGGAGGAGATCAATCGCCGGGTGGCCGAGGTACACGCAGATCTGGAGGGCATGTATGACTCGAAGCTGAAGCTCGCGGGTCTGGAGGATGCCTGCAGAGTCGCCGCCCTTAGGCCTAGAATAGATGAGGCCGAGAGACGTGCAGAGGCCACAGCTGTCACCCTAGTTATGGCACAGGCGGACTTGGCCTCCGCCCGCGCCAAGCTGCTTTCCCTCCGGAATTGGGTTGACGGTGCCGAGGCCGTCGCACGGCAAAACATGGAGGAGGTGCTCCAGCGCCGGACGCTGGAGCACGAGCATGCTCCTATGCTTCAAGGCCTCCGGAATAGGGCCAACACCACCCTGGGTTATATCTGCGACGAGAACGCTCCGCCCCCCACTCGAATGACTATGCCAGCCACCTGACCTTCTTTACTGAGGCGGTGACGCTCTTGGAGGCTCGATCCGCCAGGGCTCGCCAGCTTGTGGAGGGAAGGGGTCGTGGCCTACTTCAATGCGCCTTATCCCGTGTCTTCAGCCACCTTCTGAATGCCGACCCCAACTTTGACTTCGACGCCGCCATTGCCCCCGTACCCACGGCCATTCAGGGCGACCTGGCATGTTGGGTAGAGGACCATGTGTACGCGTTGGCAGAGCCTTCACCCCAGAGGATGACGCGGTGGTGCTCGTCGCAGACGAAGGCGACGTGGTTGACGACAACGATGGGGGCGTCGCCGACGGCGGTGATGACACTGACGCGAGTGATGCGTCCGCGGGTGATGTAGCGAGTAATATTTCTGGCTGATCCCATGTTCTCCTATTGTTTAATCCTGCACGCAGAACTCGAGCGTGGTCCTGGAAGACTTGTAAGAGCATTTTGAGAGGGGGAGCCCCTCATGTAAGCAAATTGCAGTTTTTACTTTCCTATGTGATGTGGGTATGTGTCCTTGTGAACTCGTGAGGCCGGGGGCGAGCTTCCCGTCGTGGTTTACCTTAGTCAGCACCGGCTCCGGGCTGGGTCATGAAGCGACGAGCTTCTGAGAATCCTGTGGAGCTTATCGCCCCGCCTGAGGGGGCCCCTCAAGAGGTGAGCGCCAGCCGCAGCGCTGGCGCGTGCTTGACGAGTGTGCTCTTTGCGCAGTCCGGCTCGCGAGGAGCTTGAGAGGGAATGGCGACGGACATGAGTCCCAAACCAAATGAGATCCAGAAGGTGAGAAATTGCTCGAACGAGAAAAGGCACCCCCCGCGCGCATCGATAAAAAATCAGCTTCAACTTAAATCCAGATCCAGAAAGCAAAGCCACAGAAAGAGAGATCCAAAGCAAAAGGCCGCGTTCGGCACCTAGTCTAGTCTTCAGGTCTTCATGTCTTCTCACCAGTGTGGAGCTAAGTGCTGCCACTAGGCGTGGGAGGGAGCCCCAGGGCCTGAGGCTGGCCCTCTTGAGACTCCGGGGCGTGTACAACCCCAACTCATTATTACGTGAGAGTGTCACAAGCGGCGAGCTTCACAGGCACTGGGCCTTCTTCATAGGAACCGGCCTTGCTTCATATCGCCAGACGAGGGCCTCGCCTTGCGCCGCCCTCGGCCACCTCTGTGCCAACCGGTCACCAGGACGACACAAAGGAGGGTAAGGGGACGCTAGCGGTTCCCTTGGCAACCACATGCCCTCTTCCGGGGGAAGGGTCGTCGAAGCCTCCCTGGCAGAGCGCCTACCTCTGGGTATCCCCTAGCCATGTACGCTTTGGGGAGGGGCCTGTCTCCCGTCCCCTCTCTTGCAGCACCCAACGCGATCATCCTGCTGCCGAGGGGGCCATCGAGATGGGGCCTCCTGTCGCTGCGGTGACCTGCTCCTCCTACGAATCATGGTTAGCGTAAGCTTGCTCCTGAGGGATTAGGGGTACCCTGTAGTGGTCGTCGCACGCGCGGTCATGGTGGTTCCCCGGCAGCTCCAGGAACGCCTCAACTCCTAGCGTCCCTTCTTCCCAATCTTCTCCAACGAACGAGCCGGGGTCGTCCTCCGGCGTGTACTCCTGGTCTGTCATGCGGGGCACGTAGGCTTCTGGGGCTATTACCCCGAACACCTCGCCTTGGTGCCCCACACTCCATGTCGCCCGGCCCAGCATGACGTCGTGAGGGTGATAGTGTGGCAACCTAGTTGGGCCATGGAAGGCGACGCTTGTGCCCATGCTTGTTGCAGGTGGTACGGGGGTGGTAGAGCCCCCGGCGCCGCCAGCCATGCTGGTGTTGATGAAGTCGCGCGCATGATGGTGCATGGTGGCGGCGTAGCCCACCAAGAATCCCCGTAGCGGCCTAAGGAGAAAGCTGATGGTAGAAGGGCTGGGCTCCCGAGGCCGTTGCGTCTAGCAGCTCGGCAACGTGTTCTAGCAGTGTGTCCCGAACACTTTCCATCAGCCGGCACCGCAGCAGATCCCTTGCCATGGTGAGGGCTGCGCGCGTGTTTGCTTGTTCTCGCCATGCTAGCGGTGCCATCGTTGCGTCGTGGCTTGCTGCTCTGGCTGCGGCCTGCACTTGCCGTGGAGTGGGGGTAGATGACGCCCCGCCATGTCGCCCGCGCCCCGTAGGATTGGATGGCGCTCGTGCCGCCTGGAGCACGGGGTTGAGGTCTTCATAGGTGGGCGGCACCGATCGGGCTGGCCAGGCCGCCCAGCGGTCGGAGACAGCTCTTGGGTCATCGGACATCACGGCCGCGGAGCGTCTGCAAGTCGGTTGTCGGAGAAGAAGCTCCGTCGCACCCCCTACCTGGCGTGCCAAATGTCGGATGTGGGGTTTCAGCAAACCCTTAAGGATCAAATACTGGGGTGCGCACGAAGGGGCTGGGTCAACCCTAATGGTGGATTGTTAAGAGAAGCCTAATAATATTCAAGGTGATAGTTTATTAAGAATTGTAGAAGGCCTAAGCCCAGAGGCGGCTTAAGGCCCAATATTGTAAACCGCCATATGTAAAGAAAGACTTGTAAAGAAAGGCATATAAAGGAAGTCACCGAGCCGGACACGTTTTAGGAGCTGGCCGGGACTCTGTAGGCCGCTTGGCGTCAACCCGTGTATATAAGGGGACGACCCGGCGGCGGCTTAGGGTAAGAATCAACAGATCGAGAGCCAAGCTAGCGGATTCGCTCCTTGGTCATAGAAACCTAGCAATACAACATCAACTGGACTAGGCCTTACCTTCACCGTAAGGGGCCGAACCAGTATAAACCTCTCGTGTCCTTTGTCCCGATTAACCCCTTTAATCTTCCTAGTTGCGATGGCCCTACGACTAAGTCCTTTCTCTAGGACATCTACCGTGACAATTCCACGATAGGAGGTGTGGAAGTTCACGAGCACAAACTTTTTCCGATCTTCTCTAATGATAGCCATCCAATGCGAGTTCATGTCGAACTAGTACATACCTGCATAGAAGATTTGGGCGATGGTGATCGGATCAAAGATGAGGCACATGGTGTATGGCGACCCAATACATACCTGCAAAGAAGTTTCGGCTAATGGAGGTCGGATTGAAGTAGAGGGGCATCATGTATGCCTCTGTATCATGGCAAGCGCATCTCGCAAGAGCAGATAGCAGCAAGCAGGGTGTCTTGAAAAGCTCAGGCCTCGCTTCGATGATGGCTCCGTGCATGTCCCTCGAGCATGCAATCCATACGCGAACAACAGAGGTCGAGGTTGTCACTTGGGAGATCGCTATAGTCGGGGCCAATATGGATGTTGCGCGGTTCGAGTTCGGCCATGGTGGAGTTTGGAAGGTGCTCTCTTGGGGCCTTGATTTACGCGGGGGGGGGGGGGGGGGGACGGCTCTCGGTGCTGGAGTGGCTAGTGAGGGAATAGTAGTACTGGGGGAGGCGAGCGAGGCGAGGGTATGCGGGGGAACATTGAGATGATGAAGAGTGACCTCAGGATCTCTGGTGAGACAAAGATGGAGTGTGATACATCTACAACATATCTATAATTTTTTATTGTTCCACACTATTATATTATCTGTTTTGGATCTCTTATAGTAATTAATATGCTATTTTATATTATTTTTTGGAATAACTTATTAAACTAGTGACTAGTGTCAGTTTTTAGTTTTTTCCTTGTTTTTGACTTTTACAGAAAAGGAATATCAAAGTGAGTCCAAACGGAATAAAACTTTACGGTGATTTTTCTTGGACTAGAAGAAACCCACGAGACTTGGAGAGGAGGCCATAATACCAACGAGGTGTCCACAAGCCGTAGGGGCGTGACCCCATGGCTTGTGGGCCCCCCGTAGACCATCGAAACCTAATCTTGACACTATAAATCCTCAAATATCCCCCTATGCCAGAGGACACACCAATAATACTTTTCTGCCACCGCAAGCCTCTGTTCCCGTGATATCCCATCTTGGGGCCTTTCTCGGCACTCCACCGTAGGGGAATTCGATCACGGAGGGCCTCTACATCAACCTTGCTACCCTTTCGATGATGCGTGAGTATTTTACCACAGACCTAAGGGTCCATAACTAGTAGCTAGAAGGCTTCTTCTCTCTCTTTGATCTTCGATACAATGTTCTCCTTGATGTTCTTGCAGATCTTTTTGGTATAATCTTCTTTTAGGGCCCGTTTGTTTAGATCCGATGAATTGTGGATTTATGATCAGATTATCTATGAAGATTATTTGAGTCTTCTCTGAACTCTTTTATGCATCATTAAGATATCTTTGTATTTCTCTTGGAACTATTGGTTTGGTTTGGTCAACTAGATTGGTTTTTCTTGCAATGGGAGAGGTGGTTAGTTTTGGAATCAATCTTGTGGTGTACTCACCCAGTGACAGAAGGGGTAGCGAGCCACTTATTGTATTGTTGCCATCAAGGATAAAAAGATGGGGTTTATGTCATATTGCTTCAGTTTATCCATCTACATCATGTCATCTTACAAAAGGCGTTGCTCTCATTTAGATCTCACTCTTGTTCGTGACCGTGAAGCTTGACAACCCCTTTTTCGTGTTGTGTGCATGTGTTTTTTAGTTTGTGCAGGTGCATATATTGGAGACTTTCTTGTGACTCCTAGTGGATTGATACCTTGTTTCTTAACTGAGGAATTATTTATCTCTACTTTGTTGCATCAACCTTTCCTTTTCTAGGGAAAAACTAACGCAAGATCAAAAAGTAGCAGGGTGAATTTCTGGCGCCATTTTTGAGGAGGTTCTACATCAAGCCTACTAAGTACCTATCATAAAATCTCATATCTTGATTCACATTATTTGCCATTTTCCTCTTGTTTTCCTCCCCCCCACTTCTCTAACATTTTCAAATAAACACAAAAATATGCCTTTTATTCACCCTCTTTTCGTTCGCCTTTTCGTTTGCCTTTATATCTTACTTGGTTTGTTTGCTTGTTTGTCTTGTAAAGTTGTGTGTTTATTGAAAATTAGGAAGCAAAAAGTTTATGGATCCGCATGCACTTGCCAATATTTTTAAAACATCCAATTATGATGAACCAATTGATAGTGAGTTGAGTGCACTAGATTATCTTTATGATGTTTTGCTTGAAACTCGTGAATCTGAAAATTGTGATGAAGTGTTAAAAGAAAAAATTTGTGAAGTGATTCATGATAGCTCTCTGAATGAAAAGCATGATTGCAATGATGTTATTATAAATTATATTAATGTAAATTGTGCTAATAATATGCAAAAACCCAAGCTTCGGGATGCTAATTTTGCCATGTCCACTACCTATTGCAATAACAATGATTGGGGTGATAATGTTTCTTATGATCTTGAAAATGTATTTAAGCCTCATGATTTCTACAATATTGGTAAGAATTTTTGCAATAATATTGAAAGTGGGCTTGGGAGAGTGTCAACTTTAGGAAATAATGATCCCACTACTTTAGAGTTTAATCAATCTTATAAAATTTTCAATAAAAGTGGGCTTAGAGAAGTAATGACTTTATTCTATGTTAATCCCACTATTTTGGAAGAGTGTCAACTTTGCATGCATGTGGATCATGAAGTGAATATTTTATGACATAGTTATATTGTTGAATTTGATTATGATCCTACGTGTAATTATTATGAGAGAGTAAAATATTGTTGTAGAAATTTTCATGTTACTAAATTTCTTCTTGTTATGTTGAGATTGCTATTGTTTCTTTCTTCTTCCTTGCATATGCTAGTTTTTCCTTGTCTTGATAATTTGTTTACTTACAAAATGCCTATGCATAGGAAGTATGTTAGACTTAAACTTGTTTTTCATATGTTAGATGATGCTCTCTTCATGTTTCAATTGCTATCTTTCATGTGAGCATCATTAAAATTATCAACGCCTAGCTAAAAGGCTTTAAAGAAAAGCGTTTGTTGGAAGACAACCCAATATTGTTCTTTTATGTTTTTATGTAAATAAACATTATTACCTCCGTAGTAATTTTGTTTTGGTGTTTTAGTTAGTGTTTGTGCCAAGTACGACCTTTGGGATACTTTGGTAGATCGTTGATTTGGTTTTGCTGAAAAAACAGAAACTTTTGCGTCCAGTAACATATTTTTTAATTTACTGGAGTGTGGAAAGATTCTAATTTTTTTACACAAGATTGATATATGAATTGCCTCTGTTTTACTAATTTTTCCTAATTTTTGGAGTTACAGAAGTATCTGAAGTTTCCAGATTACTACATATTGTTCCGTTTTTGACAGATTCTGTTTTCTATGTGTTCTTTGCTTATTTTGATGAATCTATGGGTAGTATCGGGGGAGTATAAACCATGGAGAAGTTGGAATACAGTAGATATAAGACCAATATAAATTTGGAATAAGTTCACAACAGTACCTAAAGTGGTGATTTATTTTATTATACTAGTGGATCTTACGAGTATTCTGTTGAGTTTTGTGTTGTGAAGTTTTCAAGATTTATGTAAGGTTTTGATGACCACGTAATAAGGATTGGCAAGAGACTAAGCTTGGGGATGCCCAAGGCACCCCAATGTAATATTCAAGGACAACCAAGGATCTAAGTGTGGGGATGCCCCGGATGGCATCCCCTCTTTTGTCTTCAACCCATCGGTAAATTTAGTTGAGGATATATTTTTATTCACCACATGATATGTGTTTTGCTTGGAGCGTATTGTATGATATGGTTCTTTGCTTTTTAGTTTCCACAATCATCCTTGCTGTACACACCTTTTGAGAGGGACACACATTAATCATGAATTTATTAGAATACTCTATGTGCTTCACTTATATCTTTTGAGCTAGGTAGTTTCTCTAGTACTTCACTTATATCTTTTTAGAGAACGGCGGTGGTTTTACTTTATACAAATTGATGAACAATCATGTTTCTCTATTCTTTAAACAGCATGGTAATTTTCTTAGGTTATGAATTCACTCCTAATATGAAGGACATCCAAGAGAGGTATAATAAAAACTTTCATATAAAAGCATTGAATAATATGAGAAGTTTGATTCCTTGCATTTGTTTTGATATATAAAGATGGTGATATTAGAGGCATGGTAGTGGGTAATTGTGTATTGGTAGAAATATTTGTGTTAAAGTTTGTGATTCCTATAGCATGCACGTATGGTGAACCATTATGTGATGAAGTCGGAGCATGATTTAATTTTTTTATTGTCTTCCTTTTGAGTGGCAGTCGGGGACGAGCGATGGTCTTTTCCTACCAATATATCCCCCTAGGAGCATGCGTATTAGTACTTTTCTTTGATGGATAATAAATTTTTGCAATAAGTATGTGAGTTCTTTATGACTAATGTTGAGTCCATGGATTATACGCACTCTAACCCTTCCACCATTGCTAGCCTCTCTAGTATCGCGCAACATTCGCCGGTGCATAAAACAACCACCATACCTACCTATTATGGCATTTTCATAGCCATTCCGAGATATATTGCCATGCAACTTCCACAGCTCCGTTTATTATGACATATACCATCATTGTCATATTGCTATGCATGATCGTAAGATAGCTAGCATGATGTTTTCATGGCTTGTCCGTTTTTGATGTCATTGCTACGCTATTGCACATTCCGGTAAGAGCATTGTCCCATGTGAGGAAAGGGTGATGGAAGCTATGATTCCCTCACAAGTTGGGATGAGTCTCCATACTTCATGAAAATAAAAGAGGCCAAAGAAGACCAAATAAAAAGAGAGGCCAATGAGCCCAAACAAAAAAAAAGAGAAATGAGAGAAGGGACAATGTTACTATCCTTTTTCCACACTTGTGCTTCAAAGTAGCGTCATATTCTTCATGATAGAGAGTCTTCTATTTTGTCACTTTCATATACTAGTGGGAATTTTTCATTATAGAACTTGGCTTGTATATTGCAATGTTGGGCCTCATCAAATTGCCCTAGGTCTTCATGAGCAAGCAAGTTGGATGCACATCCACTTAGTTTCTTTTTGAGCTTTCATACACTTATAGCTCTAGTGCATCCGTTGCATGGCAATCCCTACTCACTTGCATCGATATCAATTGATGGGCGTCTCCATAGCCCATTGATTTGCCTAGTTGATGTGAGACTTTCTCCTTTTTGTCTTCTACTCACAACATCCACCATATTCTATTCCACCTATAGTGCTATATCCATGGCTCACGCTCATGTATTGCGTGAATTGAAAAAGCTTGAGAACATTAAAAGTATGAAACAATTTCTTAGCTTGTCATCGGGGTTGTGCATGATGAAATATTTTGTGTGATGAAGATAGAGCATAGCCAGACTATATGATTGTGTAGGTCTGTAGGGATAACTTTCTTTGGCCAAGTTATTTCGAGAAGACATGATTGCTTTATTAGTATGCTTGAAGTATTATTGTTTCTATGTCAATATTAAACTATTGTTTTGAATCTTATGGATCTAAACATTAATGCCACAATAAAAAAATTGCATTGATAAATATGTTAGGTAGCATTTCACATCAAAAATTAAGCTTGGGATGCTTGATACCTCTCCAACGTGTCGATAATTTTTGATTGTTCCATGCTATTATATTATCTGTTTTGGATGTTTTATATGCATTAGTATGCTATTTCATATTATTTTTTGGACTAACTTATTAGCCTAGAGCCCAGTGCCAGTTTCTATTTTTTCCTTGTTTTCTACTTTTACAGAAAAGGAATATCCAAATGGAGTCCAAACGGAATAAAACTTTACAATGATTTTTCTTGCACCAGAAGAAACCCACAAGACTTGGAGAGGAGGACAGAAGCCCTACAGGGTGGCCACATGCCCTAGGGGCGCGCCATAGGTGGGAGGCCCAAAGGATTGTGGGCCCCCCATAGACCTTCCAACCATAATATTCACACTATAAATCCTCAAATATTCCCCCTATACCAGAGGTCACACAAAAAATACTTTTTCGCCGCCGCAAGCCTCTATTCCCGTGAGATCTCATCTTGGGGCCTTTTCCGGCACTCCGCCGGAAGGGGATTAGATCATGGAGGACCTCTACATCAACCTTGCTACACTTCCGATGATGCGTGAGTAATTTAGCACAGACCTAAGAGTCCATAGGTAGTAGCTAGATGGCTTATTCTCTCTCTTTGATCTTCAATACAATGTTCTCCTTGATGTTCTTAGAGATCTATTTGATATAATCTTATTTTCTGTGCATTTGTTGATATCCGATGAATTGTGGATTTATGATCAAATTATCTATGAATATTATTTGAGTCTTCTTAAACTGTTGTATGCATGATTAAGATAACTTTGTATTTCTCTTCGAACTATCAGTTTGGTTTGGCCAACTAGATTGGGTTTTCTTGCAGTGGGCACGGTGCTTAGTTTTGGGTTCAATCTTGCGGTGTCCTCATCTAGTATCTAGTGAGAGAAGGGGTAGCGAGGCACGTATTGTATTGTTGCATCAAGGATAGAAATATGGGGTTTATTTCATATTGCTTGAGTTTATCACTCTACATCATGTCATCTTACTTAAAGCATTGATATGCTCTTATGAACTTAATACTCTATATGCAGGCAGGAGCCGGTCGATGTGTGGAGTAATAGTAATTGATGCAGGAAGGAGTCCTTCTACTTGTCATGGAGGTGATTCCTATATTCATGATCATTGCATTAGATGTCTTCATAATTATGCACTTTTCTATCAATTGCTCAACAGTAATTTGTTTACCCACTATATGTTTTCTTCAAAAGAGAAGCCTCTAGTGAAACCTACGCCCCCTAAATCTATTTTCCGTCATATAATTTCAAATGTATAAACCTAAAAACCTAAAAATTCCTTGCTGCAATTTATTTATATTTACTTTAATTTGCTCTTTTGTTTATCTTTTATACCTATCTCTATTAGCTCTCACTCTTGTTCATGACTGTGAAGGGATTGACAACCCCTTTTTCACGTTGCGTGCAAATGTTTGTTAGTTTATGCAGTGCATATATTGGAGACTTGCTTGTGCCTCCTACTGGATTGATACCTTGGTTCTTAACTAAGGGAAATACTTATCACTACTTTGCTGCATCACCCTTTCCTCTTCAAGGGAAAAATCAACGCAAGCTCAAGACGTAGCAGAGTGGTGCAATATAAAAAAGGACACATCCATGACATTATGCGCCTAACGATTTTTTTTCTGTCATGCTTATGGCACTTCTATGACGATAATTGTGTCAAAACCACATATCATCATAGATGTGGTGGGCTCCTACTTCTATGACAAAAAATCATGACAGACGATGCGCTTTTCGTCCTGGGCGGGCCGGGAACACACCGGCATGAAATTCTTTGGGTCGTCCATCACAGAAAAAATCATGGTAGACGCGAGGGAGAGGAAAATATCGGGGAGTTCCCAGTTATCGTGGGTGGTCGGGGCCAAGCGACGCACGGAGGTTTGCGCGTTTCTCTTGTACACGCACGCGCGCATGTGCGAGGCATTGGGCTCTAACTGAACTGGAGCGAGGCGTTCGCTTACTGAACTTGAGCGATTGCACTAGCTACGCGAGTTACTGAACCCGAGCGATTGATCCCTTGGTTGTTGACTGAACTCGAGCGATTCCTTGGCTACTGCTGCTAACTGAAGCCAATTGAACCTGCTGCCTCTTGATGAACAGTGACCGTTGTTGGGGGTTCGATAAATAGTTCCCTGTCGGCATCTTGGGAATAGCGGTACCCACACTTGCGTGCCTGTGGCCCAGGGCCTAGCTCCACCAATGGCCTGGTACGGCCCATCTTCACCAGCAACCACTCAAGACCCTAGCGAGGGGTCATGCCTCGTGAGGCGGACGACACCAAGACCTCCTCCGGGGTGGCCTCGCTAGGAGGGCTCTCGAGGAGCGGATATATCTATGCAAGGGGCACCTCGCGAGGTCCCCGTGACGTGAGCCATGATGACCAAGGCCAAGCGGGTGCAGGGTGCTAGTTTCCTCTTTGGTGCTAAAGGGGCAGGCACAGGCAAGGAGTCCCGAGGCATCAAGCAAAGGTTTCCTCATCGGTGCAACAAGACCAAGACCAGCAGGATGGCGGGACGGAAATAACCACGGATCCCACGACAACGTCACCACCAGAGCCTTTGGCAGGGGAAGACCACCTTTTGTCAGGATAACTTGTACTAGTTGTCTCCCTTCGAAATTGGCCGTTGTGGGATCCCTTCCCGCCTAAAGATTTGGGGAGAGGACTAGGGCCTCTATAAGTAAGACTAGCCAGCACCGTAGTCAGGGATCGGCTCATTTGGAGACAGATCATTCGGACCATCCTCAAGCACACCAGCTCATCGAGCTCAAGAACACCTCTTCTCAGGAGGTTGTTCTTCCATTGTACTAGTTCATCCTCAGCCCACGAGGCAATCCACTACACCACACTGGAGTAGGGTATTACACCACAACGGTGGCCCAAACTAGTATAAACTATCGTTTCACTTGTTCCTTGGGTTCGGCGAGCTAGGCTTTAAGATCGTTGCGAGAGTGAGCTAGGGAGAGATCTTCGTGCGCACCCCAGTGTTCGAACCTCGAGGGTTTGACGGAACCCAGAATCCGACAATTGGCGCGCCAGGTAGGGGTGCGTTGAAGCCCTTCTTCCATTGATTCACGCTCCACTACTCCACTGCATCCATGTGAGATGCTCGTCGAGCCCGTGCTGAGCATCGGTCCACCCTCGCCGCCTGCGTCGCTCAGACAGCGCCCATTGGCGGATGTCCCCACTGTTCTCCATCACCCGCTGCCACTGCCGCCATTGGCCCGGTAGCAACCGAAGAACAAGCTTCATCGCTGCACCCCTCCATGCGGTAGGACGGACATACCGCCACCCCGTCACTGACTCCGGCCTGCTCGTCGTCCCACGCTCGTCACGTGACCATGGACGCGTAGGCCGCACTACTCATGGCACACGAGCTCCTGCGTTACCGCTCGGTCGCCAAGACGCGTGGTCCGGCGGCGAGAACCGCTACGCCGGGCGCCCGCACATGAAGAAGGAAGCTACCAAGAAGTCCCGAGGCCGCAAGAAAATGCTCCTGCGCTCCCAGCACCATTGCGTCAAGACCGCGCATGGATTCCAGGATCAAGATCCATCGCAGCGATGGGCTCCGGTGACCACAGCAGGCTGCCGAGCCTTTACTCCTGAGGTGCGCAGCTTCGTCTGGCCATGCAAGTTCAAGCCAGACCTTCCTACGTGCTAAGACGGCACCCCCGACCCCGCGGAGTTCTTCCAGCTCTACGAGCTGAGCATCGAGGCAGCCAACGGAGACGAGAAGGTCATGACGAATTGTTTCCCATGGCCCTCAAGGATGGCACGCGCTCGTGGCTCCTAAAATTGCCCGCGGGATCAATCTCCTCCTGGGGCGAGATGCACGAGAGTTTCATCACCAAGTTCCAAGGCACCCGCGACCGCCCGCCGGCCGCAAGCGACCTGCGGTGCATCAAGCAACAACCAGGGGAAACCCTGCAGAAGTACATCCAGTGCATCAACAGCGTCCGCCTCAAGATTCCCAAGGTGAAGGACGAGGCCATCATCCCTGCGTTCTCTGCTGGCATCCGTGATGTCAAGATGAAGGAGGATCTCACCATCCACGAGGAGCTCTGCTCGGCCCTAGAGATGGTCAACATGGCAACCAAGTGCACAAGGCCTGAGGAGTTGCAAGTTTCCCTCCTCGAGCTCCCAGCTGCCGACCTGGAGGAGAAGAAGGCAAGGGTCAAGGACGTGAAGCGCAAGGGGGTTGTCGTGCTCGCAGCGGAGCCAAAGATGAGGCGCGGCCGCGACCACCCCGAATCATCCAGGGCAACCACACATTCTTCGCCTTTCACAATGTTCACAGCCACAACACCAGTGACTGTCAGGAGCTCCGGGCCATCTTAGATGGGCACTTCGGTCGACGCCCCGAGCGCAATGACTGAGGCTACATCCGAGGAGGAGAACGAAGTGGAGGACGCCGGGACAACCGTGGCCCCGGTCAGAAGTGGCGTGACCGGCCTCGCAAGGACCACTGGCAGGACCAGCCTCGCGAGTGCCCCTGGAGGGATTACCATCGTCAGGACCGCCCTCAGGGCAACACTAGCCTCCCTCCACTGCCCCCACCACCAAGGAGAAACTACGACCACCATCAGGACGAGGGGGCTGGGGGCTTCCAGGAGCCAGGCGCCATCGCCTGCATCTTGGATGGTGCTCAAGCCCTAGCCTCTCAGCGTGTCTTCAAGAAGTTTGCTTGTGAGGTGAACGCGGCCCTTTCGAGGCTCGAGGCCACGTGCCTGCTTAGATGGTCCAAGTGCGCCATCACCTTCAACTCGGCAGACCAGCTCAACTGCACGGTGACTGCAGGCACCCTCCCGATGCTCCACTCGCCCGTCATCAGCAATGTTCAAGTCACCAAGACCCTCGTCGACGGTGGCGCAGGGCTCAACTTCCTGTCCGTCGAGATATTCGACAGCCACCAGGTGCCATACGATCAGCTGCAGCCTACCAAGCCTTTCTCAAGAGTTACCGACGGATCCACCACCTCGATTGGGTAGGTCCGCCTCCCTGTCACATTCGGCCACCGTGACAACTACCACACTGAGCTCATCAACTTCGACGTCGCCCACATCCGCCTTCCGTAGAATGCCATCCTTGGGTACCCAGCCTTGGCCAAGTGTATGGCATTCACTCACCACGGCTACAACGTCCTCAAGATGCTAGGGAGTGGCGGCATCATCTCGGTCGCCTGCGAGGAAAGAGATGTGTTGTGCTCCCTCGAGTGCACTTAACAAGTTGCAGCAGCCGAACATCGGACAACGAGGGCACCCCGAACCCTCCTAAGGCCAACTCGAAGAAGAAGAAGAAGCAGATACTCCATCAAGGGCCTCACGAGGGTGCCGTCTCCAGCGACACCACCTCAGGACCTGCACCCGCAGATGGGGCGCCTCCTTCCCTCGCATAAGAAGGCGCCCGGCGCCCTCCTTGGGGTGGGCTCGGGGGCTCTCTACTGGAGGGCCTCAGACCTAGCCATCATCACGAGGGAGGCGCTCGGGCACCAAGTGGAGGCATGCTTCACCGCACATTTCCCTCAAGAGGGCATGAGGCATGGAATGCCTTGTGCTCAGGAGTTCATCACCAAGGCGATCCGGAGCTTCAAGAGGCAAGGACCAGAAGTGGCGGCCGACGGCCACCGCCCAGCACAGCTCGCCACCCCGGCGAGGGCGGCGGGATGCGCGTCTGCGTCGACATTCTAGGGCTCAGCAGGGCCGCATCTCAGGGATGTTTCTGGCCTTCACGCCTTGGGCGGTGCGAGGGTCCCCCTCATAGCTATGTTTGCATGTCTCTCGGCCTGCCAAACGCGGCTATCACCTTCCAGCGCCACCTGCGGAGCATTCTGGCACCTCGGGAGGCCTGACATCATGCTGTCCTGGCAGAGATCACGACAGTTCTTCAGGAGCCACCTGGGCCTGCGGAGCCTCCCGAGGCTCAGGACCTTGGCGGCTCATGAGGAGCAACTTCTCCGGCGCGCATCTTCTGCTCCCCCGTCACCACTCTAGCTATGGTATCAGGTGACTCTTTCAAGTTTATTCAACTAGGGGCGCCCTTCGGGCAGCATTATCCACAAGTCACATGGGCTTGTCCCTGCGGCGTGTATCCTTTTGCATATTTAGCCTACTCTGTTGGGAGCACCTCTAGGGCTGCATCATCCCCAGGCCGCTTGGATCCGTCCTAGTGGCATGTATCATTCTAGCATCTATCTGAACTAGTTCGCCTCTTGGATGAATTGCCTTATGATCATCACCTGCCTGTTGGGTACATCGATACCATGAACGTTGCATGCCCTTGCAAGCCCTCCCACGACCGCACATGATTAAGGACTGGCATCACATCTGTGCTCGGGTCCGTCCCTGTAGCGTCGCCAAACCCAAGAGGCCGAGCTCTGACTTGTGGGCCCACTCCCGTGTACGTCACCTCTCAAGGCCCTTGGTGCCTTGTTCTTGCATGGGCTAATTGCGGCTGGACAAGCCAGGGCGCGTGACCCAATGCCCTGCCACCACGGGAGCCGCGCGCCGGCCGTCTTTCTTTAGGATTTTCGCATGAGAAGACTAGGCACAGCGTCTTTTCTCGGGTCCGTCCCTGCAGCATCGATAAACCCAACGACTGAGCTCTGTCTGGCGGGCTGGCCCCATTCACGTCACCTCCTGGGGTCATTGGTGCTTGCCCTTCTCATGTGATCGCCTCGGGAGATTCGTCCGGTGCAGGTTGCTTAACCATCTCGCAGGGCCACCACAGCTAGCAAGAATCAAGACCATGCGCAATCCGCATTGAGGTAGGGCCTCGTGAGTGCCGCGCTGGCTCACGAGTGCCCAGACACACCTGGTCTAGCCCTTCCGTGCAAGCCATGTGTCAGGGCGGGGCTATACACGCCCCGGGGGATAGTCACAGAGGGAGCCCTGACCCACGCATTAGTGGAAGAACCATGCTCCATGCTGGCAGTCGATGCGGTCGAGGAGTGGCTATGCCCGTGCAAGTGTGGAAGCGCTATGCTCAGCGCTGGTGATAAACAACTGAGGGCGGCCCCTTGGCCGCATTAACCTTAGGGAGCCATCCGGCTCAGTGTCCAGCCTCACCACAACGCTTTCCCTTAGGAGAGTCATGCGAGGTGGATGAGCACAGGGGCTACGCTCAGGTCACGCCTAGCGTACGTCGCCCTGCCAGGTCCATCAGACCTGGTCGTCGCGCGCCCTCCCGGGCGGGACCTCGGTGAGGACAGGTATGATGGTTTGTTTGAGCGTCAAGGGGGACTCGTGAGCATCGCGACTCAAGAGCCTACCTAGCCACGTAGCCCCTCATCCCTTGGTCCCGTCCTGGCGATCCGGATGGTCCAACGGTGGCTGAGGTATGCGCGGGGTCAGGCTCTGCCGATGTAGAACACTAAGGCCTACTTTCGTACCTCCTCCTCGCAGGCTGTTTGCGCGTCAAGGGGGACCCCTGAGCATCGCAATACATGAGCCTAACTAGCCATGTAGCCCCTCAACCCTTGGTACCGTCCTGGCGATCTGGATGGTCCAACGGCGGCTGAGGTACGCGCGTGGTCTGGTCCTGCCGACGTAGAACATCAAGCAAATGGGAAGGAGGTCACAGAATCTTAACGAGATACTACTAAAACATATTGTCCCTTTAACATGAAACAAGAGTTTTAACGCCTCCATGAGGCACGTCATATGTCACAGGAAGGATCGCAAGAAAGTAAAAGCAGGAAGGAGCACCGGCAAGCCTCCTCTTCAGCCTTGGAAGCCATCGTCCAGAAGCGCCACTCATCAGCAGCATCGCCTGTAACGCCCTCGATGCGGCTATAGCTCCCACGTGTCGAGGCACGGCTTAGAGACATAACCGCATTGAAAGCAATGTCGCAAGTCAGGCAATCATTACAACAACCCATGTAATATATAATAAAAGGGGAAGAACATAGTTGGCTTACACTCACCACGTCACATCAGAGTACATAAATAACATCCATCATACAAGCACTCATGGCCCGACTACGGCGCCAAAATAGAAGAAAAACCCAACATGCGACAAGGCCCTGAATCAAACCCCAACTAGGCACCACTACTGATCATTGGGAAAGGAAACATAATAACGCTGAGAGTCCTCGTCGAACTCCCACTTGAGCTCGTACTCGTCACCTGGAGCAAAATCACCTGGACCTGCATCTGGAATTATAGTATCTGTGAGCCACAGGGACTCAGCAATCTCGCACCCTCGCGATCAAGACTATTTAAGCTTTAAGGAATGGATAAGGCAAATATAAGTGGAGCTGCAGCAAGCGACTAGCATATGTGGTGGCTAACTTATCCGCAAAAGAGAGTGAGAAGAGGAGGCAAGGAGCGAACGAGAATCTAGAGGAACAACCTGCGCAAGCATTACTCCAACACCGTGTCCACTTCCCGGACTCCGCCGAGAAGAGGCCATCACGGTAACACACACAGTTGATTCATTTTAATTAATTAAGGTGTAAGTTATCTACAACCGGACATTAACAAATTCCCATCTGCCCATAACCGCGGGCACGGCTTTCGAAAGTTCAATCCCTGCAGGGGGGTCCCAACTTAGCCCATGACAAGATCTCACGGTCAACGAAGGAATAGACCTCCACCCGAGACACACCGATCAGACTCGGTAACCCGGTACAACAAGACAATTCGACAGGTTAAAACAAGACCAGCAACACCGCCCGAATGTGCCGACAAATCCCGATAGGAGCTGCACATATCTCTTTCTCAGGGCACACTCAGATGAGCCAGACGTCGGGTAAGTAAGCCCAGAGTTGCCCCTGGTAGCCTCGGACATCGCTTAGTGGGACCAACACTCAGAGGAGCACTGGCCCGGGGGGGTTAAAATAAGATGACCCTTGAGTCTGCAGAACCCAAGGGAAAGAAAAAGGCTAGGTGGCAAATGGTAAGACCAAGGTTGGGCATTGCTGGAAAAGCTTTAATCAAGGCGAACTATCAAGGGGTTCCCATTATAACCCAACCGCGTAAGGAACGCAAAATCCGGGAGCATAACACCGATATGACGGAAAACTAGGGCGGCAAGAGTGGAACAAAACACTAGGCGAGAGGCCGAGCCTTCCACCCTTTACCAAGTATATAGATGCATTAAGATAACATAGCAATATAATGATATCCCAACAAGTAAATAAATGTTCCAACAAGGAACGGCCTCCAATCTTCACCTGCAACTATCAACGCTATAAGAGGGGCTGAGCATAGCGGATAGTAGTGATTTCGAGGGTATGATCATCTTGCCTGCACAGTTGTCAGAGTTGACTGGATCCTCACAAGCAAACTCAACGGGCTCCTCGGTAGCGAACTCGTCTCCCGGCTCTACCCAACAAGACAAACAAGCAACAAGGATACAATCAACCACGTGCAAGACCAAGCAATATGATGAAATGATGATATGCTATGCGGGATGCGATGCGGGATGCAAATGCAAGATATGACAGGAAATGCATGAACCTGGCCTCAACTTGGAATTCCAAGGGTGCCACTGGATAGAGGGGATGAAATCTCTTGAAAACGATATAAAGATCATTGGAATCGGAGTTACGGTTTGGAAATGGCAAGCGTTTTAAAATATGACACCGGTCTGCGATTTACAGCAAGTAGACATCTAAATGCAACGAAATGAACATTCTACAGGCACTAAACATGACAACAATATACATGGATGGGATTCCCACAAGATGCTTAACAAAAGACTAGCACTGAGCCACGGCCAATTCATCCATTATGAGGTTCAAACAAGCATGGCAAAAACGCAAATGCAAAACAGATTCCAGACTTAGTGAAATTAACACTAGTCTAAAATTTCAGATCACGATGCTCTCTTCGGAGCAGCAAAACAACATGATACATGACCTGAACATGACAAGTAAGAACATGTCATGGATCTACTCAACAAGCTTAACAAAAGACCCAGAGTGACCTGGGGCCAAAAGGGTTCACAAAATATATTAACGGGCACATGAACATAGCTAAAACACAATCAGTTTTCAGACTTAGTGAAAACTGAGAAATGCTGAAATATAACTCACGAAGGCATGTAAACGAGCTCGATGCACTCACCATGGTGCAAGTCATGGAAAGACAGGCATACATCCATTAAGAAGGCACAAAATACAAGCTAGACATGGCAAGAACAATTGCATAGTATGCACGGATCAACTATAACAATGCCGGCAAAATCGCAAACGAGTTGACGATCTGCCCAGATTCACCACGAAGCAAAAATAGAGCTCGATTGACTCAATCTAGGGTGCTCCATAATTGCAAACAAAGACACGGATGGATAGAGAATAACATGATTAACAAAACTCCTTTACTGATCATCCTCAAAAGAGGCACGGATCACTAGGAAACAAGCTGAACATATGGCATCATGAACTAAAATATCCCAGACTTAGTGAAAACAACTAAGTCCCTGAAAACAGATTTCCCGGGTGCCTCTCTTTGCAAGCTTGCACAAGACACCACACACATCCTAAAAATTCATGGGTTGCACCTCTGGAAAGAAGACAAAATGCTTAACAAAACATATGAAGGACTCACAGGCATAGCATGCACACAACAATCATGGCAAAAATGACAAAAGTCTAAGATGAGCTAGCAGATCTGTCAAATAACTCATGAAGCCTCCTTCTAACAGCATTTTGGGCATCAAGATGAACTAAAATTAAAATGATGCAATGCAATGAAATTATGTACTCGTCGAGACAAATATTTTGATATATTATATGCCCAAATCGGAGATACGGATGCAAAGTTACGGGCAGTCAAAGTATGCATAAAAAACTAGGGTTAGGCGGGAAAGTCAACCGAGATCCGGATCTGGATCTGAGGAGGTACTGTAGCAGCACTGTTCACGGCGCGACTCCCGAGGTTCGTCGGCGTCGAGGTCGGTCGCCGGAGAAGATGGGCTCGCCGGGGACTGTGAGGAGGCGGCCGGATCCGGCCGTCGCCGGATGGAGCGGCGGCCGCGGGCGGGGCGAGGCATTTTCGGCCGTTACGCCGTTTTGGCGCGCTTTGTTCGTGGGGCTGCGCTGCTTTGGCGTCTGCCGGTTTTTTGCGGCGCGCGCGTTGTTGTTTCTTTTGGTTTTTGGGAGGGTGATTCAGGGTGCGAGCGAGGGCTTGAGGCGCGGGGGCTTCTGGCCCGGTTCTTGCGGGGGGGCTTTTGTTTTTTTTCTTCGGGCCCGCGGGGGTTGTCTGGCGAAGCGGTCCCGCGCGTTTTTTTTGGGAACAGTTTTTTTTAGCGGCAGGGGAGCGGGGCGGACACGTCCCTTTCGCTTCGTGGGTGAGACTGTTTTTTTTTCTGGGTTTATGTGAAGAATGATCGAGAATGGGGCTTTATAGGCATAGAGGGAGCTTTGTGCGGTTTTCGGTGTGATCGAACGCTCTAGATGAGAGAGGTTGGTGGGTTTTGGGCCAAATTGGAGGGGTGTTGGGCTGCAACACACACGAGGCCTTTTCGGTCCCTCGGTTAACCGTTGGAGTATCAAACGAAGTCCAAATGATACGAAACTTGACAGGCGGTCTACCGGTAGTAAACCAAGGCCGCATGGAAAGTCTCGGTCCAATCCGGAAATGTTTAATCCCCACACACGAAAGAAAGCTAGAAATGACCACCGGAGGAGAACGAAGCGCCGGAATGCAAAACGGACAACGGGGAAAATGCTCGAATGCATAAGATGAGCACGTATGCAAATGCAATGCACATGATGACATGATATGAGATGCATGAGAACGAAAACAACACACGGAGACAAAACCCGAACCCGAGGAAATAAATATAACTTAACGCCGGAAACGGCAAGAGTTGGAGTACAAATAGGGAAAGTTACATCCGGGGTGTTACAACACTCCACCACTACGAAAAGATCTCGTCCCGAGATCTAGAACTGAAAGAACTCCGGGTACTCAGAACGGAGGTGATCCTCGCGTTCCCAGGTAGCTTCACGGTCGGAATGGTGTGACCACTTGACTTTGAGAAATTTGATTGACTTGTTGCGAGTCTTGCGTTCAGTCTCTTCAAGAATAGCAACTGGGTGCTCACGATAGGAGAGATCTTCTTGGAGCTCAATGTCCTCGAAGTTGACGGTGCGGTCAGGCGTCTTGAAGCACTTTCGAAGTTGAGAGACATGGAACACATCATGAACATTTGCAAAGTTTGAAGGAAGCTCGAGTTGATAGGCGAGGTCGCCTCTCTTGCTGACAATCTTGAAAGGTCCCACGTATCTAGGGGCAAGCTTCCCTTTGATACCGAAGCGACGAGTACCTTTCATAGGAGAGACACGGAGGTAAACATGATCTCCGATCTCGAAAGCCAAATCACGGTGCTTACTATCATAGTAGCTCTTCTGGCGGGATTGGGCTGCTTTGAGGTTATCACGAATGACTTTGCACATTTCTTCTACTTCTGTGATTAAGTCATTACCCAGCAACTGACGTTCACCGGTTTCAGACCAGTTGAGAGGGGTACGGCACTTCCTGCCATACAGAATTTCAAATGGGGCCTTGCCCGAACTTGCTTGAAAACTGTTGTTATAGGAGAATTCAGCATAAGGAAGACAATCCTCCCACTTCATGCCGAAGGAGATCACACAAGCCCTGAGCATATCTTCAATAATCTGGTTGACACGCTCGACTTGACCGCTTGTTTGAGGATGGAAAGCAGTGCTGAAGCGGATGTTGGTGCCCATGGCCTTCTGAAAAGAATCCCAAAACTTGGAGGTAAAGATGCTGCCACGGTCTGAAGAGATAACTTGAGGAATACCGTGCAGAGAGACAATGCGAGAGGTATAGAGTTCCGCCAATTGAGCTGCAGTGATCGACTCTTTATAGGCAGAAAGTGAGCCACTTTGGTGAGCTTGTCGATGACAACAAATATAGCATCATTGCCACGCTTGGACTTTGGAAACCCAGTCACGAAGTCCATTTCAATGTGGTCAAACTTCCATTCTGGAATGGCAAGAGGTTGGAGGAGACCAGCTGGCCTTTGGTGTTCTGCCTTCACTCTTCTGTAGACATCACATTCATTCACGAATTGAGCGATCTCACGCTTCATTCGAGTCCACCAATAAGCTTGCTTGAGGTCCTGATACATCTTCGTGCTCCCAGGGAGGATGGAGAGGAGAGAATTATGAGCCTCGTTCATGATCACTTTACGAAGTTCACCTTTGGGCACAACAATACGATCCTCGAAGAAGAGAGTGTCCTTGTCATCAAGGCGGTAGCACTTGTACTTGGACTGACTCTTGGCAATCCCAATCTTCACCTTTTTCACCATAGCATCAAGAAGCTGGGCTTGGCGAATCTGGTCTTCTAAGGTAGGAGAGACTTGAAGGTTGGCGAGGAAACCTTGAGGAACAACTTGCAGATTAAGTTTGCGGAAAACTTCACAAAGCTCGGGTTGATAAGGCTTGAGAATCAGACTGTTGCAGTAGGCCTTTCTGCTCAAAGCGTCAGCAATCACATTGGCCTTGCCTGGAGTATACTCAATACTCGGATTATACTCTTGAATCATTTCGACCCATCGAGTTTGTCTTAGGTTGAGATTAGGCTGAGTGAAGATGTACTTGAGACTCTTGTGATCGGTGAAAATGTCCACTTTTCTTCCCAATAGAAGATGTCTCCAAGTCAAAAGAGCATGCACAACTGCCGCCAACTCGAGATCATGAGTGGGGTAGTTCTTCTCATTAGGCTTCAACTGGCGAGATGTATAAGCAACCACTTTCTTCTCTTGCATCAATACTGCGCCAAGACCTTGGAGAGAGGCATCACAAAAGACCTCGTACGGCTTGGATTCATCAGGCGGAGTCAAGACTGGAGCAGTGATCAACTTCTCTTTCAAAGTGTTGAAAGCAATATCACACTCCGGAGACCAAACATACTTGACGTGCTTCTGCAGAAGATTTGAGAGAGGCTTCGCGATCTTGGAAAAGTTTTCAACGAATCTTCGGCAATAGCTTGCGAGACCGAGAAAACTGCGGAGTTGCTTCACATTCTGAGGAGGTTCCCAATTCACAATTGCGGATACCTTCTCGGGATTCACGGAAATGCCCTTGGCAGAGATGATATGACCAAGATAAAGAACCTCATCGAGCCAAAATTCACACTTGGAGAACTTGGCATAAAACTGATGTTCTCTGAGCTTATCGAGAACCAAACGCAAGTGCTTGGCATGATCTTCCTTGTTCTTCGAGAAAACCAGAATGTCATCGAGATAGACCAAAACGAAGTCATTGGTGTAGGCGTTGAAGATGAAATTCATCATGCGAGAGATCGTCGGAGGAGCGTTGGCGAGGCCAAAAGACATGACAGTGTATTCATATGAACCAAAGCTTGTTCTGAATACTGTCTTGGGAATATCTTCTTCACGAATGCGAATCTGGTGATAACCCATACGGAGATCAAGCTTGGAGAATACTTGGGCACCTTTGAGTTGTTCGAACAGCTCATTGATGTTGGGAAGTGGGTATTTGTTCTTGATGGTCTTCTTGTTCACTGGACGGTAATCAACACAAAGTCGGTTCGTTCCATCCTTCTTCTTCACAAAAAGAACACCACAACCCCACGGAGAAGTACTAGGCCGGATGAGACCCATTCTTTCTTGCTCATCGAGTTGCTTCTTCAGCTCCTTCAACTCTTCAGGTCTGAGCTTGTAAGGACGTTTGCACACAGGTTCCGTGCCAGGCTCAAGTTCAATAACGAATTCAACTGGCCGGTGCGGAGGCATTCCTTGGAGCTCTTCTGGAAAGACGTCTTGATATTCGCAAACGACTGGAATTTGAGAGATGGCATCCAATTCACCCTTCTCATTGAGAGAAAACAGACGGATAGTGTTATCCCGAGCGGCAAAGATAATTACATCCTCAGACGAATGAGTCATTGAATCTGTCTGGCAGCACAATCAAGATGTGCCTTGTGCTTAGAAAGCCAATCCATTCCGAGAATAAGATCAATATCCGAGTTACCAAGAACCACCGGAGAAGAGAGAAATTTGTAATCGCCCAATGTGATAGAAACATCTGGGGCAAACGCGCTTGCATTCATAAATTTACCCGGAGAAACCACAGATAACTGTCTAGGCAAATCTTGCAAAGGCAACTCATGCTTAGAAACAAATGGCCTCGAGATGAAACAATGCGATGCACCCATGTCAAAAAGAACTTTAGCAGGAATGTCATTAAGAGGAAGGTTACCCATGATCACATCTGACGAGTCCTCTGCCTGAGCTGCATTCATCAAATTGACCTTGGCGGACTTGGGGTTATGCTTGACCACAGCTGTACTTGCCGATCTGACAGGAGGAGGAGGAGGAAGACGCCTCTGGTTGAAACACTTGTTAGCATAGTGACCCTTCTGTTGGCACTTGTTGCACGTGACCTCTGAAAGCGGACGGTGATACGGAGCACTCGATCTTGGAGCTTGAGACGAAGTCTTGTTCTGAAAGCCTGGGTTGGGTGGGTGGGAAGAACCACTGCCACCTTTGCTCTTCTGCTGATACGGCTGATGGAACGGAGGAGGAGGAAGCCAAAACTTCTGCTGCTTGGCCACTTGAGTAGAGGAAGAAGGAGTAACATCTCTGACTCGCTTCCTGGAAGCATCACACCTCAACTGAGCAGCCTCTTGCTTCAGTGCCATGTTGTAGAACTCATCGTATCTCAAGGGCTCAAAGAGAACAAGAGCAAGCTGAATATCTTCTCTGAGACCACCCGTGAACTGGTATATCATGCTCTTCTCATCAGGCACGTCCTGCTTGGCAAAGCGGGCAAGCTTCTGAAACAATTTGTTGTAGTCATAGACAGACAAAGAGCCTTGCTTTAGATTGCGGAATTCCTCACGCTTGCTTTCAACCACGCTCTGCGGAATGTGATGAGCTCGGAAATCTCGACGGAAATCATCCCAAGTGATAACACGTCCACCTCTGGAATCCTTGTACTGCTGGAACCATTCTGCAGCTTGATCTTTGAGTTGGAAGGAAGCGAACTTCACAAAGTCCTCAGGCCTGACATTGCTGCACTCGAAATGCTTACACAGATCCACAAGCCAATTGTCAGCATCGGTTGCCTCAACACAATTACTGAAAGTCTTTGGCCCATTATCAAGGAACTGGTTGAGTGTAGCAAAGTGACTCTGATTGCTGCCTTGATTCCCTTGACTACCTTGATTGCGCTCTTGGATAATTTGCATGATCAGCTGAGTGTTTGCATTGGTTGCGGCCATCACAGCTTGCCATGCCTCTGGAGGAGGTGGAGGTGGTGGCGGATCTTGATTCTGGTTCTGACTGGTGCTCTTAGCGGGAGCCATCCTGAAGAGGTTGACCACCGTTAGCACATAGACAGATCAATATTGAAGCTGAATCCAACGGAATGAAAATTGCAACATATAGTCTTCACATCCGAACAAAATGAACGAATGCATTCCTCTTCAAATGGTCACATATCCATAAATTGAGAAGCCACGTAGAATTAAGGTAGAGAAACAAATCAACAAGGTACGTATCAAGAACGAATAATCGGTAAGAAATCCCAATCTCAAACCAATATCCATGGAAGAAGAACTAGAGCTACTAGAATTCCCACCTATGAAACTCCCGAACTTTTCCGGTTATGCAATCAGGTGTTGGGGATACAGGGGAAGCATAATATCTCACCCAAACTAGCAAATCCTACATCCAGCTGTATCCATCCTTCAACACATAACCAAGAAAACTTCGGAAACCATCTACCTCAACCTTCGAAAAGCATCCGTTATACAAGTTATGGCGATACTCCCGAACTCCCGCCCCAGTACTGGGTGGCGTCGAGGTTATCTCACCAATGAACTGCATAAAAGAGATTTTCGATGTCGGCGAACATATCTCAAGTATTCCAGAATTGCAACGATAAAATTATGATGACAACACCTCAGAGCTCAACTCCCCGGGACACTTCCACTAAACCCCTGACAGGAGGCACCAAGACAATGTTCTCATCATAAGCCATCGGAACAAATCCAAGATACTCGCGTGATCCTAAAAAAAAATTTAGTGAAATTTGAGAAGAGAAGAGTCAAAACTCTACGTCAGGATGCCTTACCAGAGCGATGAGGAGACTGGAAAGTAAAAAGAATTCCTAAACTCTCCGATATATAATTCCTAAAGACTCAAAACATTTTTCTAGACACAACTCGGCTGCTAAACACGATCAAGCAATGGGGCTCCTAAGGTCGGGGAAGGCTCTGATTACCAACTTGTAACGCCCTCGATGCGGCTATAGCTCCCACGTGTCGAGGCACGACTTAGAGACATAACCGCATTGAAAGCAATGTCGCAAGTGAGGCAATCATTACAACAACCCATGTAATATATAATAAAAGGGGAAGAACATAGTTGGCTTACACTCGCCACGTCACATCAGAGTACATAAATAACATCCATCATACAAGCACTCATGGCCCGACTACGGCGCCAAAATAGAAGAAAAACCCAACATGTGACAAGGCCCTGAATCAAACCCCAACTAGGCACCACTACTGATCATCGGGAAAGGAAACATAATAACGCTGAGAGTCCTCGTCGAACTCCCACTTGAGCTCGTACTCGTCACCTGGAGAAAAATCACCTGGACCTGCATCTGGAATTATAGTATCTGTGAGCCACAGGGACTCAGCAATCTCGCACCCTCGCGATCAAGACTATTTAAGCTTTAAGGAATGGATAAGGCAAATGTAAGTGGAGCTGCAGCAAGCGACTAGCATATGTGGTGGCTAACTTATCCGCAAAAGAGAGCGAGAAGAGGAGGCAAGGCGCGAGCGAGAATCTAGAGGAACAACCAGCGCAAGCATTACTCCAACACCGTGTCCACTTCCCGGACTCCGCCGAGAAGAGGCCATCACGGTAACACACACAGTTGATTCATTTTAATTAATTAAGGTGTAACTTATCTACAACCGGACATTAACAAATTCCCATCTGCCCATAACCGTAGGCACGGCTTTCGAAAGTTCAATCCCTGCAGGGGGTCCCAACTTAGCCCATGACAAGCTCTCATGGTCAACGAAGGAATAGACCTCCACCCGAGACACACCGATCAGACTCGGTAACCCGGTACAACAAGACAATTCGACAGGTTAAAACAAGACCAGCAACACTGCCCGAATGTGCCGACAAATCCCAAATCTCTTTCTCAGGGCACACTCAGATGAGCCAGACGTCGGGTAAGCCAGCCCAGAGTTGCCCCTGGTAGCCTCGGACATCGCTCAGTGGGACCAACACTCAGAGGAGCACTGGCCCGGGGGGGTTAAAATAAGATGACCCTTGAGTCTGCAGAACCCAAGGGAAAGAAAAAGGCTAGGTGGCAAATGGTAAGACCAAGGTTGGGCATTGCTGGAAAAGCTTTAATCAAGGCGAACTATCAAGGGTTTCCCATTATAACCCAACCGCGTAAGGAACGCAAAATCCGGGAGCATAACACCGGTATGACGGAAAACTAGGGCGGCAAGAGTGGAACAAAACACTAGGCGAGAGGCCGAGCCTTCCACCCTTTACCAAGTATATAGATGCATTAAGATAACATAGCAATATAATGATATCCCAATGAGTAAATAAATGTTCCAACAAGGAACGGCCTCCAATCTTCACCTGCAACTATCAACGCTATAAGAGGGGCTGAGCATAGCGGTAACATAGCCAATCAACGGTTTGCTAGGACATGGTGGGTTAGAGGTTGACATGGCAATTAGGAGGCTGACAAGCAAAAGGTAGGCATCGTAGCATTGGCAAAGCAAGAGCGAGCAAACTAGCATAGCAAAGATAGTAGTGATTTTGAGGGTATGATCATCTTGCCTGCATAGTTGTCAGAGTTGACTGGATCCTCACAAGCAAACTCAACGGGCTCCTCGGTAGCGAACTCGTCTCCTGGCTCTACCCAACAAGACAAACAAGCAACAAGGATACAATCAACCACGTGCAAGACCAAGCAATATGATGAAATGATGATATGCTATATGGAATGCGATGCGGGATGCAAAATGCAAGATATGAAAGGAAATGCATGAAACTGGCCTCAACTTGGAATTCCAAGGGTGCCACTGGATAGAGGGGATGAAATAGCTTGAAAACGATATAAAGATCATTGGAATCGGAGTTACGGTTTGGAAATGGCAAGCGTTTTAAGATATAACACCGGTCTGCGATTTACAGCAAGTAGGCATCTAAATGCAACGAAATGAACATGCTACAGCCACCAAACATGACAAAAAAATACATGGCAGGGATGCCCACAAGATTCTTAACAAAAGACTAGCACTGAGCCACGGCCAATTCATCCATTATGAGGTTCAAACAAGCATGGCAAAAACGCAAATGCAAAACAGATTCCAGACTTAGTGAAATTAACACTAGTCTAAAATTTCAGATCACGATGCTCTCTTCGGAGCAGCAAAACAACATGATACATGACCTGAACATGACAAGTAAGAACATGGCATGGAGCTACTCAACAATCTTAACAAAAGACCCAAAGTGACCTGGGGCCAAAAGGGTTCACAAAATATATTAACGGGCACATGAACATAGCTAAAACACAATCAGTTTTCAGACAGTGAAAACTGAGACATGCTGAAATATAACTCACGAAGGCATGTAAACGAGCTCGATGCACTCACCACGGTGCAATTCATGGCAAGGCAGGCACACATCCATTAATAAGGCACAAAATACAATCTAGACATGGTAAGAACAACGGCATAGCATGCACGGATCAACTATAACAACGCCGGCAAAATCGCAAACGAGTTGACGATCTGCCCAGATTCACCATGAAGCAAAAGTAGAGCTCGATTGACTCAAGCTAGGTTGATCCATAATTTCAAACAAATACATGGATGGATAGAGCATAACATGATTAACAAAACTCATTTACTGATCATCCCTAAAAGAGGCACGGATCACTAGGAAACAAGCTGAACATATGGCATCATGAACTAAAATATCCCAGACTTAGTGAAAACAACTAAGTCCCTGAAAACAGATTTCCCGGGTGCCTCTCTTTGCAAGCTTGCACAAGACACCACACACATCCTAAAAATTCATGGGTTGCACCTCTAGAAATAAGACAAAATGCTTAACAAAACATATGAAGGACTCACAGGCATAGCATGCACACAATAATCATGGCAAAAATGACAAAAGTCTAAGATGAGCTAGCAGATCTGTCAAATAACTCACGAAGCCTCCTTCTAACAGCATTTTGGGCATTAAGATGAACTCAAATGAAAATGGTGCAATGTAATGAAATTATGTACTCGTCGAGGCGAAGATTTTGATATATTATATGCCCAAATTGGAGCTACGGATGCAAAGTTACAGGCAGTCAAAGTATGCATAAAAAACTAGGGTTAGGCGGGAAAGTCAACCGAGATCCGGATCTGGATCTGAGGAGGTACTGTAGCAGCACTGTTCACGGCGCGACTCCCGAGGTCCGTCGGCGTCGAGGTCGGTCGCCGGAGAAGATGGGCTCGCCGGGGACTGTGAGGAGGCGGCTGGATCCGGCTGGTCGCCGGAGGTGGAGCGGCGGCCGCGGGCGGGGCGAGGCACGGCCGGCCGGCGCGCGGCGGGCGGCGAGGCGGCGTGGAGGCGCGGGCGGCGGCGCCGGCTGCCGGAGTCGGTGAAGAGGCGGGCGGCGGCGGCGCGGCTTGAGGCGGCGGCGGCGAGCGGCTTGAGGCGGCGGGGTTCTGGCCCGGGGCGCGGCGAGCGGGGGCCGGCGATGGGCTTCGGGCCCGCGGCGGTGGGCGGCGAAGCGGTCCCGCGCCGGGGACACGTGGTGGCAGCGGATATGGCAAGGGGAGCGGGGCGGACACGTCTGGCGCCGGCGGACGTTGTCCGGCGCGCGGGGAAGATCTGTTTTTTTTTCTAGGGTTTCGTGGGAAGAGATGATCCGAGAATGGAGGGGGCTATATATAGGCATAGAGGGAGCTAGGAGACTCCAAATGAGGTGCGGTTTTCGGCCACGCGATCATGATCGAACGCTCTAGGACATAGAGCAGAGTTTGGTGGGTTTTGGGCCAAATTTGAGGGGTGTTGGGCTGCAACACACACGAGGCCTTTTCGGTCCCTCGGTTAACCGTTGGAGTATCAAACGAAGTCCAAATGATACGAAACTTGACAGGCGGTCTACCGGTAGTAAACCAAGGCCGCATGGCAAGTCTCGGTCCAATCCGGAGATGTTTAATCCCCACACACGAAAGAAAGCTAGAAATGACCACCGGAGGAGAACGAAGCGCCGGAATGCAAAACGGACAACGGGGAAAATGCTCAAATGCATAAGATGAGCACGTATGCAAATGCAATGCACATGATGACATGATATGAGATGCATGAGAACGAAAACAACACACGGAGACAAAACCCGAACCCGAGGAAATAAATATAACTTAACGCCGGAAACGGCAAGAGTTGGAGTACAAATAGGGAAAGTTACATTCGGGGTGTTACACAATATTTGTTCTGCCTTTAGCTCCTCGTTGGGTTCGACACTCTTACTTATCAAAAAAATTTGCGATCCCCTATACTTGTGGGTTATCAAGACCTTTTTCGGGCGCCGTTGCCGGGGAGCAATAGCGTGGGGTGAATATTCTCGTGTGTGCTCGTTTTCTTTATCACTAAGTAATTTTTATTTGCTGTTCTTAGTTGTTCTTTATCTTTAGTTATGGATATGGAAAACGAAATACCAAAAAAATTAGGTGTACTTGCTGCTCATGGAGATGAGGAACCTCCTAAAACCCTCGATGCTCGTTATGTGACAGATATTATGTACTACTTTCATAATCCAGGGAAAACTCCATTCAATTTGGTAATGGGAGACACGTTGGATCAACGTGAATACTTTAGGGATTATCGCTTGACTCAAAAAGGGAAACTATTATGGGATCAATTTATATGTTGAAATGGTATGCTAGGCAACTATGTTTGAGATATGATTATACTTGTTGCTCTAGGATGAAGGCTCCACACCTTCCCTTTTTATGAAAATTTAATGATAATGAAACTTTGGCTTCTTATGCTAGAGGTATATATGACTACTATGATGTGGAACAAATAGAAGAATTGATGAAACTGCTATGGAAGAAGAAATTGATGAAACTGTGAGCTCATTGGATCAAAAAGATGAGGAGGAGAGCGAAGAATAAAAGGAGGAAGAGCAGATTGATCACCCGTGCCCACCTTGTAATGAGAGTAACTCTTCAACTCATACATTGTTTAATTTCCCTTCGTGATTACCAAAGGATGGATGCTATGATAATTGCTATGATCCCGTTGATTCTTTTGAAATATCCCTTTTTGATGATGCTTGATATGCTTGTGGACAAGATGCCAATATGAATTATGCTTATGGAGATGAACTTGCTACAGGTCCATATGTTAAACATGAAATTGTTGCTATTGCACCCACACATGATAGTCCTATTATATTTTTGAATTCTCCAAACTACACTATATCAGAGAAGTTTGTGCTTATTAAGGATTATATTGATGGGTTGCCTTTTACTACTACACATGATGATTTTGATAGATATAATATGCATGTGCTTGCTGATCCTACTTGCAATTATAATGAGAGAGGAACTATATCTCCACCTCTCTATGTTTCAAAAAGGATAAAATTGCAAGAAACTGTTTATACTATGCATTGGCCTTTACTATGTGTGCATGAATTGTTCTTTTATGACATGCCGATGCATAGGAAGAGACTTAGACTTCGTTGTTGCATGATATATGTTACTTTTTGCTCACTACTAAATTAAAAATCATTGTTAATTAAAATTGGCTTTGATATACCTTGGGATCCGGGTGGATTCATTACTTGAGCACTATATGCCTAGCTTAATGGCTTTAAAGAAAGCACTGCCAGGGAGACGACCCAGAATTTTTAGAGAGTCATTTATTTCTGTTGAGTGCTTTCATATAGTTTAAAAACAACAAAAATAAAGAGGGGAACCCAAAACTTTTTCAAAAAGGAAAGTGAAAGTGAGAGAGACAAGCATTGTTGAAGTGGGAGCTAGCCTTGAACTTTGTTCATGATCACGGAAACTTTTTGAATCTTGATTACAGAAACTTTAAAAAAAAAATTATCCCCTTGTACAATTCCATTCTATTATAAAAATAACGTGCCAAGGTTTGCCTTTAGGATGTTTACATTTGCTTGATGGTTTGTATGGTGCAGGACAGAAACTTTGGCTGTAGTGCACGATTTTACATTTTTTACTGGAACATCAAATGGTTGTGATTCTTTCTGTAATTTCTTTATATACAAATTCTTTATTTTTACTAATTTGGGCAGAATTTTGAAAGTATCATAAGTATTGTGAATGTTCATATTATTACAGACTGTTCTGTTTTAGACAGATTCTGTTTTTGATGCATAGTTTGCTTGTTTTGATGAAACTATCAATTTATATTAGTGGATTAAGCCACAAAAAAGTTATATTACAGTATACACATTGCAAAAACAAAATATGAATTGGTTTACAACAGTAGTTAGAGTAGTGATTTGCTTTAATATACTAACGGATCTCACCGAGTTTTATGTTGAACTTTTGTGTGGATGCAGTGCTCGATGATCGAGAAGGTCTTGATGTGAGAAGAAGGAGGAGAGGAAAGAGCTCAAGCTTGGGGATGCCCGAGGCACCCCAAGTAAATATTCCAGGAGACTCAAGCGTCTAAGCTTGGGGATGCCTCGGAAGGCATCCCCTCTTTCTTCAACAAGTATCAGTATGTTTTCGGATTTGTTTCATTCATGCGATATGTGCAATCTTGGAGCATCTTTTGCATTTAGTTTTCATTTTTATTTTATGCACCATGATGGTATGAGATAATACTTGGTTGATTTATAGAATGCTCATTGCACTTCAGTTATATCTTTTGAGTATGGCTTTATAGAATGCTTCATGTGCTTCACTTATATCATTTGATGTTTGGATTGCCTGTTTCTCTTTACATAGAAAACCGCCATTTGTAGAATGATCTTCTGCTTCACTTATATTTGTTATAGCACGGGCATATATTTTGTAGAAAGAATTAAACTCTCTAGCTTCACTTATATCTATTTAGAGAGACGACAGGAAGTGGTCATTCACATGGTTAGTCATAAAATCCTACATAAAACTTGTAGATCACTGAATATGATATGTTTGATTCCTTGCAATAGTTTTGCGATATAAAGATGGTGATATTAGAGTCATGCTAGTGGGTAGTTTTGGATTAGTAGAAATACTTGTGTTGAGGTTTGTGATTCCCATAGCATGCACGTATGGTGAACCGTTATGTAACCAAGTCGGAGCATGAGTTATTATTGATTGTCTTCCTTATGAGTGGCGGTCGGGGATGAGCGATGGTCTTTTCCTACCAATCTATACCCCTAGGGGCATGCATAGTAGTACTTTGCTTTGAGGGCTGATAAACTTTTGCAATAAGTATGTGAGTTCTTTATGACTAATTTTGAGTCCATGGATTATACGCACTCTCACCCTTCCATCATTGCTAGCCTCTTCGTTACCATGCATTTCCCTTTATCACCTTGAGAGTTGGTGCAAACTTCACCGGTGCATCCAAACCCCGTGATATGATATGCTCTGTCACACATAAGCCTCCTTATACCTTCCTCAAAACAGCCAATATACTGAGATATATTGCCATGCAACTTCCATCATCATCATATACATGACTTGAGCATTCATTGTCATATTGCTTTCCATGATCGTAAGATAGCTAGCATGATGTTTTCATGGCTTCTCCGTTTTTTGATGTCATTGCTACGCTAGATCATTGCACATCCCGGTACACCACCGGAGGCATTCATATAGAGTCATATCTTTGTTCTAGATATCGAGTTGTAATATTGAGTTGTAAGTATATAAAAGTGTGATGAGCATCATTATTAGAGCATTGCCCCATCAAAAAAAGAGGCCAAAGAAGCCTATATAAAAAAAGGGTGCCAAAGAACCACGCAAAAAAAAGAAAAAAAAAGAGAAAAGAAAAAAGGGGCAATGTTACTATCCTTCTACCACACTTGTGCTTCAAAGTAGCACCATGTTCTTCATATAGAGAGTCTCTTGAGTTATCACTTTCATATACTAGTGTGATTTTTCATTATAGAACTTCGTTTGTATATTCCGATGATGGGATTACTCAAATGCCTGAGGTCTTCATGAGCAAGCAAGTTGGATGCACACCCACTTAGTTTCAGTTTGAGCTTTCATACACTTATAGCTTTAGTGCATCCGTTGCATGGCAATCCCTACTCCTCACATTGACATCAATTGATGGGCATCTCCATAGCCCGTTGATTAGCCGCGTCGATGTGAGACTTTCTCCCTTTTTGTCTTATCCACACAACCTCCACCATCATATTCTATTCCACCTATAGTGCTATGTCCATGGCTCACGCTCATGTATTCCGTGAGGGTTGAAAAAGCTGAAGCGAGTTAAAAAGTATGAACCAATTGCTCGGCTTGGTATCAGGGTTGTGCATGATGTGAATATTTTGTGTGGTGAAGATGGATCTATAGTGCTCGAGTTAAAAAGCATAGCCAGACTATATGATTTTGTAGGGATAACTTTCTTTGGCCATGTTATTCCGAAAAGACATGATTGCTTTATTAGTGGGCTTGAAGTATTTTTGTTTTTATGTCAAATGATAGACTATTGCTTTGAATCACTCGTATCTTAATATTCATGCCATGATTAGATATGTGATCAAGATTATGCTAGGTAGCATTCCACATCAAAAATTATCTTTTTTATCATTTACCTACTCGAGGACGAGCAGGCATTAAGCTTGGGGATGCTGATACGTCTCCGTCGTATCTATAATTTTTGATTGTTCCACGCCAATATTCTACAACTTTCATATACTTTTGGCAACTTTTTATACTATTTTTGGGACTAAGATATTGATCCAGTGCCCAGTGCCAGTCCCTGTTTGTTGCATGTTTTTTGTTTCATAGAATATCCATATCAAATGGAGTCCAAACAGGATAAAAACTGACGGAGATTTTTTTGGAATATATATTTTTTTGGGAAGAAAAATCCATGCGAGACGGTGCCCGAGGGAGGCACGAGGCAGGGGCGCGCCCCACCCCCCTGGGCGCGCCCCTAACCCTCGTGGCCACCCCGTAAGGAGGTTCATTCCCTTCGTTCGCTACAAGAAAGCTAATATCCAGATAGAGATTGTGTTAAAATTTCTGCCCAATCGGAGTTACGAATCTCCGGCAATATAAGAAATAGTGAAGGGTAGAATCTGAGAAAGCAAAAACAGAGAGAGACAAAGAGACAGATCCAATCTCGGAGGGGCTCTCGCCCCTCCCACGCCATGGAGGCCATGGACCAGAGGGGAAACCATTCTCCCTTATAGGGAGGAGGTCAAGGAAGAAGAAGAAGAAGGAGGGGGGCTCTCTCTCCTTCGCTTCCGGTGGCACCGGAGTGCCACCAGGGGCCATCATCATCACCGCAATATTAACCAACAACTTCACCACCATCATTTACCAACTCTTCTCCCCTCTATGCAGCGGTGTAACCTCTCTTTTACCCGCTATAATCTCTACTTAAACATGGCGCTCAACGCTATATATTATTTCCCAATGATGTATGGCTATCCTATGATGTTTGACTAGATCCGTTTTGTCCAATGGGCTATTTGATGATCAAGATTGGTTTGAGTTGCATGTTTTATTATTGGTGTTGTCCTATGGTGCTCTCCGTATCGCGCAAGCGTGAGGGATTCCCGCTGTAGGTTTGCAATATGTTCATGATTTTCTTATGGTGGGTGGCGTGAGTGACAGAAGCACAGACCTGAGTAAGTAGGTTGTTTGCGTATGGGATGAAAAGGACTTGATACTTTAATGCTATGGTTGGGTTTTACCTTAATGATCTTTAGTAGTTGTGGATGCTTGCTAGAGTTCCAATCATAAGGGCATATGATCCAAGTAGAGAAAGTATGTTAGCTTGTGCCTCTCCCTCAAAGTAAATTGCAATAATGATTACCGGTCTAGTTATCGATTGCCTAGGGACAAATAACTTTCTCATAACAAAAAGCTCTTTACTAAAACTAACTTAGTTGTGTATTTATCTAAATAGCCCCTACTTTTTATTTACATGCTCTTTATTATCTTGCAAACCTATCCAACAATACCTACAAAGTACTTCTAGTTTCATATTTGTTCTCCGTAAAGCGAACGTTAAGCGTGCGTAGAGTTGTGTCGGTGGTCGATAGTGTAGCATCCACAATGCGGCTATATCTCCCATGTGTCGGGACACGACTTAGAGGCATAGCCATATGGTAGGTTTGTCGCAAGAGGGGTAATCTTCACACAATCCCATGTACTGAATAAGAAAGGGATAAAGAGTTGGCTTACAATCACCACTTCACACAAATACAAGTTAAACATACAACATCCAGATTACACTCAAGGTCCGACTACGGAACCAAAATAAAAGAAGACAACCCCAAATGCTAGATCCCCAATCGTCCCAACTAGGCTCCACTACTGATCAACCGGAAAAGACATAAAACATCGAACACGATCTTCATCAAGCTCCCACTTGAGCTCGGTTGCGTCATCTGCACTGGTATCATCGGCACCTGCAATTGTTTGGAAGTATCTGTGAGCCATGAGGACTCAGCAATCTCACACCCGCGAGATCAACACTATTTAAGCTTATGGGTAGGAAAGGGTAGTGAGGTGGAGCTGCAGCAAGCACCAAGCATATATGGTGGCTAACATACGCAAATAAGAGCGAGAAGAGAAGCAATGCAATGGTCGTGAACTAGAAATGATCAATAAGTGATACTGAATCTACTTACGTTCACGCATAACACAAGAACCGTGTTCACTTCCCAGACTCTGCCGAAAAGAGACCATCACGGCTACACACGCGGTTGATGTATTTTAATTAAGTTAAGTGACAAGTTCTCTACAACCGGATATTAAAAAATTCCCGTCGGCCACATAACCGCGGGCACGGCTTTCGAAAGTTTAAAACCCTACAGAGGTGTCCCAACTTAGCCCATCACAAGCTCTCACGGTCAACGAAGGATATTCCTTCTCCTGGGAAGACCCGATCAGTCTCGGAACCCCGGATACAAGACAATTCGACAATGCTAAAACAAGACCAGCAAGACCGCCCGATGTGCCGACATCCCGATAGGAGCTGCACGTATCTCGTTCTCAGGGCAACACCGGATGAGCACTCCTACAACTAAAACCAGCCCTCAAGTTTCCCTGAGGTGGCGCTGCAAAGGACTCTAGTTCGGACCAACACTTAGAGAAGCACTGGCCCAGGGGATTTAAAATAAAGATGACCCTCGGTTTGGCCGACCCGAGGGAAGGGTAGGTGGTGGTGAGGCAAATGGTAAAACCAAGGTTGGGCCTTGCTGGAGGAGTTTTATTCAAAGTGAACTATCAAGGGGTCCCCATAACACCCAACCATGTAAGGAACGCAAAATCAAGGAACATAACACTGATATGACGGAAACTAGGGTGGCAAGAGTGGAACAAAACACGAGGCATAAGGCCGAGCCTTCCACCCTTTACCAAGTATATATATGCATTAATTAAATAAGAGATATTGTGATATCACAACAATAACCATGTTCCAACATGGAACAAACTTAAACTTCACCTACAACTAGCAAAGGTATAAGAGGGGCTGAGCAAAGCGGTAACATAGCCAAACGACGGTTTGCTAGGAAAGGTGGGTTAGAGGCTTGACATGGCAATATGGGAGGCATGATATAGCAAGTGGTAGGTAGCGCGACATAGCAATAGAGCGAACAACTAGCAAGCAAAGATAGAAGTGATTTCGAGGGTATGGTCATCTTGCCCGAGTTCCCGCAAGGAAGAAGAACGGGCCCATGAAGAAGACAAACGGACGAAGTCGAACGAATCCTCACAGACGCGACGTTATCGGAACCAACCTGAAGAAACAACACCGGGAAGAAGCAAACGATCATGGTAAACAACCATCACATAATCATGGCATGATGCACAACCAAGTATGATGCATATACGGTTTAAAGAGGCATGGCATGGCAAAATGCACAAACAATCCTACAAATTAAGTGGAGCTCAATATGCAACTCCGTTGCATATTTACGAAACACCACGTGACTTATTTAGTTCTCTCTCGTTTATGTACCAAACAATATTAAATTATGTTAAACATGGCAAGAGGTGAAGCATAATAAAACTACTTAACTAGGGAAGTTTAAATGAGGTCGGAACAACAAACAACAAGTCCGGAAAATCCTCATGTGCATATTTAAGATTTGGTACCGTTCTTCCCTAAACCATATTTTAGAGTTATTAAACGTGCAAAGTAATGCCACCACGTTAAACTAGGCATTTTTGTACCCCATTAACATATAAAGTTTATTAAATTTGGAGCTACGGTTATTAAGTTATGAAATAAAGCATTTTAGCATGGCATAGGAGCAAATTTAACCAAACATCATTTTAGACATTTTAAACATGATTGAAAATGACATATTATGAAACTACACAAAATTCTAAGAAACTTTCATATAAGGTTTGTTTAATTTGGATGCACGGTTTGAGAGTTATTAAATGCATGAACATGAAGGGGTTTTGTGTAAAACTGTTGTCTCAGGATTAATAGGCAAAATCGCAGATCTGAAAAAAATACTACACTGGGCTGAAACTGATTGGCCCAATAGTGCTCAGGGTTAAACAGTGGATGGGATGGGGCTCACCAGAGGGCCTTGGTCCGATGGTGGAGCTGGGCTAGACGCGGAGTGGAGGGAGGATGGCGCTGGGCCTTGGCGCGGCTTGACTGGTGGGCCACGTGGAGGACGGCGATCAACGGGCACGGCGAATCGAGCAGGAGGACGTGCTCGTTTGTCTTGTTCTCGCACAAGAGGAAGCAGGCGGCAACAGAACTTGCAGGGGCGCCCGAAGATGGGGACAGCGGGGACGGCGAGGGGCGGCGAACCTTCGAACCTGGCCGGCGCGAGCTGGAGCTGTAGGTCATGGCAATGGCGGGGCACGGTTCAGACGAAGCAAGGGCAGCGGAGGCGGGGCTTGAGCTCGAGACAAACAAAGGGACGCCGGCCTTGGCATGACGGCAGCGGTGCAGACGAACGAGACGGGGAGGAGGCCGTGGAGGTCGAGGAAGACAGGGCGACGACCTGGAGCAGCTGCTAGTTTGGTGTGCTCCGGCGAGCGGCCACTGGTCGCCAGCATTGCAGGAGATGAGACTGCAGGGGGGCGGAGGAGCTTGGGCACGGGACAATGACTGCGGCTTGGGGAATCCATTCCCGGTGACGAGGTGGCTTGGCACAACGCAGGCGTGGAGATCTGGGCGGCGGCGATGAGGCCCAAGGCGGCAGGGGTTGGTTCCCTGAACGCAACAGAGAGAGGGAGTCGGGTGAGAGAGATGAATTCTAGAAGAAGCGAAGGAAGAAGGATAGGGACGTGATGGGGAGTCCGGCCTGGTGGCTGCTGCTGCTGGCGGGGAAGCACCGGCGAGGAGGAGGTGCTCGGGCGGCGGGTTGGGGTCGAGCTCCTCTCGATCTGGATCGAGGAGAGAGTGGGAGGTAGGGAGCTGCGGGAGGCTCGCTCGCTCGTTGGATCTTCGATCCGATGGTCAGGATGGAAGGGTGGCCTGGATCAGATCTGGTTGGCTGGTGGCAGAAAACAAGGACGAGAACAGGTGGGTGCCGAGGTGGATCCTGAGAGAGTGGCGGCGGGGATGGGAGTGATGATACAAGGCCCCTAGGTTTTAGGGTTAGACTAGATTAGGTATATAAATAGAGGAAAAGAGGGGAATTTGGATCACCTGATCGAGTTCGGACGGTCGAGAAAGAATAGACTAGGGGAGACCAAATAAGAAAACGGAGATGTTTTGCAGATGTTTGGGGATGATCCGAATCCAACGGTGAGGAGTGCCCGGTTGGGTTCGGGTGAGTTTCGGACATGCACGCGAGGGGGTTTGTGTACTGAGCAAAGAGGGGCTTTCATACCGTGCGATAACATCGGACGGCTCCGGGCACGAAAAGGGGTAGGTGGACTGCCGGTGGGGATACTGGGCTGTGTAGAGAGGGGGTGGTCTGCAAGGAACGAGGACGAATGCAGCCCGAGGGCTGTTTTCCGGATACCGAAAACGTCTGATGATAGACCGGCTATACTGTCGCTATAGTTAATCGTTGGGGCGTCAAATGGACTCCGAATGCGATGAAACTTGACAGGCGGTCTATCTACACTATAATAAGACAGCACACCAACTTTCAACCCATTCTGAGAACATTTTTTAGCCACTTATAAAATAATATTTTGGAGGTGCCGCGGGTGCATGCAAGTGTGTCTGTGCTCAGAACAAACAGCGGACGGAATGAGGAGATCGAGACGGATGAAATTTTTGAAAACATGACGATGCAATGGACATGATGACATGTAAAGATGCAACACGCAAGAAAAAGACAAGGCAACAACAGCGAATAACTGAAAGACACCTGGCGCAATGGTCTCGGGGCGTCACAACACTCCACCACTACGAGAGGATCTCGTCCCGAGATCTAGGATGGGACTGGAGAGAAACGAAAAAGGAAGAGGAGAGGTAAAACTAAGTTGCTTCTTGGAAAAACGAGTGAAACCAAAGAAACTTACGAGGTTGAACAAATTGAAAGAAATAATACAACGAAGATGAACAAAGTTGAAAACACTCTGTTAGAAAAGAGGAATAAAGAACATTACTAGAACCTTGTAGGTTGAAAGACATAAGAAAAGGGTTGTAATGGACAAGAAGTACATGCAAGCACTCTGGTAGAAATGAGATGTACAAGGAACAATAACCATTAATTACGACAACACTCCGGTTGAAACAAGATAGAGAAGGAATAAGACTGATATAATTTGGGCAGCACTCCGACTGTAAATGGAAGGAATTGAACATGAACTTGACAAGATGAGAGGATACTTGAATGAAGGACACGACACTCTGGTTGAATGGATAAGCAAAAGAAAGATCATGATCTTCACAAAAATGGGATGATGGGTGAAGAGAGCAACATCACAATGCCTCCTCCGGAACGAAATAATAGAAGTTGGATCTTGGAAAGGAAAGAATTGAGAAGAAAATGACAACTTCTGCCACAAATGAGCTTGGAAAGCACCCTTCCAAGAAGGTTATAACAGAGTTGTTGGAAAACCAACCACAAAACAAATAAGCTTGTAGTGGGATTATGGAAAGCTTCTCAAAATTATGAGGTGAAATTCTGCCACTAACGGAAATCAATAGATTGGATTGACATCAACAAGGAGACGAGAAACTTATTTCACCGGGAGGATAAATGAAGAACTTAGGTCATTTATAAGCACCAATAATAGCAAAATCCTTAGGGAAAGCTTTAGGTGAAATATAACCCAAGATAACTGCAAAAAAGTGATTGATGGATCGAGAAGAGCTCATGCTCGAAGAAATTTATGGGTTTAAGTATCTCATTCGTGACAAATGTTGAATCATGATACATGAAGGGAAATTGTCAAGAAAGACATAACACCACCTGAAAAAGATAAGATAGAAAGAATTTCACTTCGGAATGCAAGATGAAGGATACTTGAGCTCCTTTGAAAAGAATCTCGATCAACACTTCGAGAATGAATTAAATCCTTGATGAGTCATCATGTAGAGCCTCCATGAAGAACTCCGGTAATAAAAGCATGATCAAACGGAATGAAGGATGAAGAGAATAAGGTTGAAGCCTTGCAATGATTAGATGGATCTTCATGATGATGAGAGCTTGGAACTCCGGGAAAAAGAGAAGATGAAACAATTGATGAACCTCCGGAATAAGGAATTAAATTTACTCGATGAAACAAGAATAAGAATTTCATTATGCTTATCCTTCATCAATTTAGATTGATGACAAGCAATGGATTTGACATACTACTTATTCTCGTTGGAAAGGATTAAGGATAGATATAGCTTAAATTTGAGAAGGTCTTCAGCGAACCACCGGCAGGATTTGGAAAGCACAAATGCATTGATATGAGAACATAGGAAGAGGAGTCTTGAATGAACCACCGTAAGAATTGAAAACAAACGATAGCTGAATTCTGGAATGAATAATATTTGAAAAGATGGCCTTCGGAGCAAAGAAAGGGAAACAACTCATGACATGTTCCGGATGGGTGAAAAGAAATTCTCACAATCGAAAACAATTATGAGAGGATGGCATAAAGCTAGAACCATGAAACTTCAAGAAAACAAATATGATTGGAGAGAAAATCTTCTTAGGTCTTCAAAATTCGAGAATGACGACGAGAGACACCACCATGGATTGTTAAGATACTCCGAAATGAATATTAGAAAGGTTGAACCGATGATGAAAAGAATTGGAAGGATCTTGGAGAAAGACATTTGACTGATGACAAATCATTCTTACGTCAAACTTCGAAAAGACATTGAGAGTTACACCGGCAAAATGGAAGAGTCGAGTAAGATACTGGGAAAAGACATGTGGGTTAGGGCCCACTCAAAAGATACACCATTGAACGATTTAAAAGAGAGAATGCGTCGGTTGAATTAAATGGTTTGAATGAGATAACATCCTCAAAATAGGTTGAACGAAAGCAGAGTGGAAACATGAATCTTCGAGATATCTTCAGCACTCTGGTACAAATGAATCGCGAGAGGAGAATGATTAAGAGGTGCACCGACATGGGAAAACATTTGAAATAAGGAAAGAGATGATTAACACCGAAATCTTCGATTGAATCCATCGGGGAAGAAAAAGAACGAAGAATGATAAACTTGAAGCTCCGTTAGTATCTTCGTGAGAATCACCGGATAAGAACATTGATTGAAAAGAATAGAGAGACTTCACATCCATAAGTTGGATACTTGATTTAGAAATCTGAGTCCTTGATGGAAAAGGGTGGGAGGGCGGTAAAAACAAAGGCAACTTGGGACGGATGAAACAAATAATGTTGAGAAGACTTTGAGTTGGTCTTGCGGATGTTGATAAAGATCGGATCCACTTGAATAGAAACACGCTGGTTGAAAAGGATTGACATTACAATCTCGATTATCATGAAGGATTGGTATTCACATAGAAATATGAGAACAACATTAACAAAAGGTATGGAATCAACACTTGACTTTGAAGCAACTCGAATACCACAACTGTAAACAGAACAATGGATTGGCTTGCAGAATAAGCCGGAAACAAACATATGATAGATCCCATATTGTATCATGTGTCTGTTGGAAAGATATCCTACGATATACTTGAATTCCCACTTATAAACTCCTGAAACTTTCTAGTTATGCAATCAGATGTTGGGGATACAGGGGAAGCATAATATCTGACCCAAAACTAGCAAATCCTACATCCAGCTGTATCCATCCTTCAACACATAACGAAGAAACCTTCGGAAATCATGTACCTCAACTTTCGAAAAGCATCCGTTATACGAGTTATGGCAATACTCCCAAACTCCCGCCCCAGTACTGGGTGGCATCGAGGTTATCTCACCAACAACTGCATAAAAGAGATTTTTTATGTCGGCGAACTCAGGTATTCCAGAACTGCAACGATAAAATTGTGACGACAACACCTCGGAGCTCAACTCCCCGGGACACTGCCACAACCCCTAAATGTCAGGAGGCACCAAGAACAATGTTCTCATCACAAAACCATCACAATGATTCCAGGATACCCGTGTGATCCTAAAAAAAATTCGTGAAATTTGAGGAGAGGAGAGTCAAAATTTCTACGTCAGGAGGCCTCACCAGACTGACGAAGGGACTAAGGACTAAAAAGAATCCTACTCTCCGATATATATAATCCTAATACTCAAAACATTTTGTTCTAGACTCAACAACGTCAGCGATTCGATCAAGCAGGGGGCTCCTAAGTCGGGGAAGGCTGTGATTACCAACTTTTAACACCCACAATGCAGCTATATCTCCCACGTGTCGGGGCACGACTTAGAGGCATAGCCGCATGGTAGGTTTGTCGCAAGAGGGGTAATCTTCACACAATCCCATGTACTGAATAACAAAGGGATAAAGAGTTGGCTTACAATTGCCACTTCACACAAATACAAGTTAAACATACAACATCCAGATTACAATCAAGGTCCGACTACGGACCAAAATAAAAGAAGACAACTCCAAATGCTAAATACCCGATCGTCCCAACTGGGCTCCACTACTGATCAACTGGAAAAGACATAAACCATCGAACAAGATCTTCATCGAGCTCCCACTTGAGCTCGGTTGCATCATCTGCACTGGTATCATTGGCACCTGCAACTGTTTGGAAGTATCTATGAGCCACGAGGACTCAGCAATCTCACACCCGCGAGATCAAGACTATTTAAGCTTATGGGTAGGAAAGGGTAGTGAGGTGGAGCTGCAAAACGCACTAAGCATATATGGTGGCTAACATACGCAAATAAGAGCGAGAAGAGAAGCAATGCAATGGTCGTGAACTAGAAATGATCAAGAAGTGATCCTGAATCTACTTACGTTTGCGCATAACACAAGAACCGTGTTCACTTCCCGGACTCCGCCGAAAAGAGATCATCATGGCTGCACACGCGGTTGATGTATCTTAATTAAGATAAGTGACAAGTTCTCTACAACCGGATATTAACAAATTCCCGTCTTCCACATAACCATGGGCACGGCTTTCGAATGTTCAAAACCCTGCAGGGGTGTCCCAACTTAGCCCATCACAAGCTCTCACGGTCAACGAAGGATATTCCTTCTCCCGGGAAGACCCGATCAGTCTCGGAATCCCGGTTACAAGACATTTCGACAATGCTAATACAACACCAGCAAGACCGCCCGATGCGCTGACATCCCGATAGGAGCTGCACATATCTCGTTCTTAGGGCAACACCGGATGAGCACTCCGTACAACTAAGACCAGCCCTCAAGTTTCCCTGAGCTGGCGCTACAAAGGACTCTAGTTCGTACCAACACTTAGAGAAGTACTGGCCCGGGGGAGTTAAAATAAAGATGACCCTCGGGTTGGCCGACCCAAGGGAAGGGTAGGTGGTGGTGAGGCAAATGGTAAAACCAAGGTTGGGCCTTCTGGAGCTGTAGGTCACGGCAACGGCGGGGCACGGTTCAGATGAAGCAAGGGCAGCAGAGGCGGGGCTTGAGCTCGAGACGAACAGAGGGACGGCGGCCTTGGCGTGACAGTAGTGATGCAGAAAAACGGGATGGGGAGGAGGCCGTGGAGGTCGAGGAAGATAGGGGGGACGACATGGAGCAGCTGCTGGTTCGGTGTGCTCCGGTGAGCAAGCACTGGTCACCGGCACGGCCGGAGATGAGTCTGCAGGGGGGCGGAGGAGCTTGGGTACGGGACGACGACTGCAGCTTGGGCAATCCATTCCCGGTGACGAGGTGGCCTGGCGTAGCGCAGGCATGGAGATCCAGGCGGCAGCGATGAGGCCCAAGGCGGCAGTGGTTGGTTCCCTGAACACAACAGAGAGAGGGAGTGGGGTGAGAGATATGAATTCCAGAAGAAGGGAAGGAAGAAGGATATGGACGCGATGGGGAGTCCGGCCTGGTGGCTGCTGCTGCTGGCGGGGAAGCATCGGCGAGGAGGAGGTGCTCGGGTGGCGGCTTGGGGTCTAGCTCCTCTCAATTTGGATCGAGGAGAGAGGGGGAGACAGGGAGCTGCGGGAGGCTCGCTTGGTCATTGGTTCTTCAATCCGATGGTCGGGGTGGAAGGATGGCCTGGATCAGATCTGGTTGGCTGGTGGCTGAAAACGAGGACGAGAACAGGTGGGTGGCGGGGTGGATCCCGAGAGAGTGGCAGCGGGGATGGGATTGATGGCACAAGGCCCCTAGGTTTTAGGGTTAGACTAGATTAGGTATATAAATAGAGGAAAAGAGTGGAATTTGGATCACCCAATCGAGATCGGGTGGTCGAGAAAGAATAGACTAGGTCGGACCAAATAAGAAAACGGAGATGTTTTGCACATGTTTGGGAATGATCCGAATCCAACGGTGACGAGTGCCCGGTCGGTTTCGGGTGAGTTTCGGACACGCACGCGAGGGGGTTTGTGTACTGAGCAAAGTGGGGTTTTCGGACCATGCGATCACATCAGGCGGCTCCGGACGCGAAGAGGGGTAGGTGGACTGCCGGTGGGGATAGTGGGCTATGTAGAGAGGGGGTGGTCTGCGAGGAACGAGGAGGAATGCAGCCCGACGGCTATTTCCGGATACCGAAAACGTCCGACGATAGACCGGCTATACTGCCGCTATAGTTAACCGTTGGGGTGTCAAACGGACTCCGGATGTGATGAAACTTGACAGGCGGTCTATCTACACTATAATAAGACCGCACGCCAACTTTCAACTCATTCCAAGAACATTTTCCAGCCACTTATAAAATAATATTTCGGAGGTGCCGCGGGCGCGTGCAAGTGTGTCTGGGCTCAGAACGGTCAACGGATGGAACGAGGAGACCGGGACGGATGCAAATTTTGAAAACATGATGATGCAATGCACATGATGACATTTCAAGATGCAACACGCAAGCAAAAGACAAGGCAACAACAGCAAATAATTAAAAGACACCCGGCGCAACGGTCTCGGGGCGTCACATATTGAACTTGAGGGAATATTTGTTCTGCCTTTATCTCCTCGTTGGGTTCGACACTCTTACTTATGGAAAACTGTTGCGATCCCCTATACTTGTGGGTTATCACACCTACGTCAATACACAAGGCGTCAATGACTTTCTGGAATTCCTGCTCGCTGGTTTCCTCTTCATCCCCTCCATCACTCTCATCATCGCAACCTTCCTTCTCTTGGTTCTGAAGAGCCTTGTTGGGGCGATTTGCTTCACCAGCGCGATTCTGACCTCTTTCCTTGTCACACTTCTCATATTCAGTCATCTGCTTCTTGACAAACTGCTCAATCTGATGACATTCTTGGAGATCGTAGCCCTTGGTCCGATGAATCTTGCAATACAGCCAATCACCTTTCCCAGCCTTCTCAGCAGCCGCAGCCTCCCAGAAGTCAGTGCACGCGGCAACTTCCTTGCTGGGGTTTGGCCTTAGCCTTCTTGCCAGTACTAGACGTGCCCGATCCCTCTTCGGTTAATACTGTTGGGAAACGTAGCATGCAATTTCATAAAATTTCCTACCCTCACGCAAGATCTATCAAGGAGATGCATAGCAACAAGAGAGGGAGAGTGTGTCTACGTACCCTCGTAGACCGAAAGCAGAAGCACTGAACATACGACACCTCCGAGTTCTACACACGTTCAGCACGATGACGTTCTTCGTGTTCTTGATGTAGCACAACGTCGAGGTAGTAGATGAGTTCTGTCAGACACGACGGCGTGGTGACGGTCATGATGAAGTGATCCTCGCAGGGCTTCGCCTAACCACCATGAAGATACCGAGGATGTAAATTGTGGAGGGGGCGCCGCACACGGCTAACAATTGATGTTGTGTGTTATAGGTGCCCCCTCCCCACATATATAGAGGTGGGAGGGGATGAGAGGCAGCCAGGGGCGCCCTAGGGTTGGCCTCTGCCCCCTAGGGGCCCTGCGTTGCCCTGCGCCCCTCCTTTTCGACGTATGCATGATGGGGAAGGAAAGAGGGGCGTGAGGGAAGGAAGTGGGAATCCTAATCCACACTTTCCTTTCCCCTCCCCCTTTCCTTCTCCTCCTCCTGTAGCCTTATAGGGCGCACCAGCCCCTTGTGGGATGGTGTGTACCTTCACAAGGCCCATATGGCCCATAGGATTGCCGGGGGTATCCGAAACACATTCTGCTGACCCGATAAGTACCCGATATCCTCCAGAACACTCCTCGTCATGTTCGCAATCTCATCTAGGACACCGAACGACATTCAGTTACCAAATCACATAACTCATATAATACAAAATTGTCATCGAACGTTAAGCGTGCGGACCCTACGGGTTCGAGAACTATGAAGAAATGGCCGAGAAACCTCTCCGGCCAATAACCAATAGTGGACACTGGATGCTCATATTGGCTCCTACATATTCTATGAAGATCTTTATCGGTCAAACGTTAAGACAACATACGTTATTCCATTTGTCCATCAGTTTGTTACTTGCCTGAGATTCGATCCTCGGTATCTTCATACCTAGTTCAATCTTGTTACCGGTAAGTCTCTTTACTCGTTCCGCAATTCATCATCTAGCAACTAACTCATTAGTCACTTTGCTTGCAAGGCTTCTTATGATGTGCATTACCGAGAGGGCCTTGAGACACCTCTTCGATACTCGAAGTGACAAATCCTAATCTCGATCTATGCCAACCCAACAAACACCTTCAGAGATACCTGTAGAGCATCTTTATTATCACCCAGTTACATTGTGATGTTTGATAGCACAGAAGGTATTCCTCTGGTATCCGGGAGTAGTATAACGTCATAGTCAAAGGAATATGTATTTGACATGAAGAAAGCAATAGCAATAAATTGAACGATCAAAATGCTAAGATAACGGATGGGTCTTGTTCAATGATGTGATCTCGTTCATGAAATAACAACACATGCCTATGTTTAGGAAACTTAACCATCTTTGATTGACGAGCTAATCAAGTAGGGGCTTACTAGGGACACTGTGTTTTGTCTATGTATCCACACATGTATCAAGTTTCCGGTTAATACAATTGTAGCATGAATAATAAACATTTATCATGAATAAGGAAATATAAAATAACATCTTTATTATTTCCTCTAGGGCATATTTCCTTCAGTCTCCCATTTGCACTAGAGTCAATAATCTAGTTCACATCGTCATGTGATTTAACACCAATAGCTCACATCTTTATGTGATTAACACCCATAGTTCACATTGCTATGTGACCAATACCCAAAGGCTTTACTAGAGTCAATAATCTAGTTCACATCGCTATGTAATTAACACCCAATGAATACTAAGGTGTGATCATGTTTTGCTTGTGAGAGAAGTTTAGTCAATGGGTCTGCCACATTGGGATACGTATGTTTTTTGCAAATTTATATGTCTACAATGCTCTACATGGAGCTACTCTAGGTAATTGCTCCTAATTCAATACGTATCTAGATTGACACTTAGAGTCATCTAGATCAGTGTTAAAGCTTGCATCGACGTAGCTCTTTACGATGAACTCTTTATCACCTCCACAACCGAGAAACATTTCCTTAGTCCTCTTTAAGGTAACTAAGGATAATTTTGACCGCTGTGTAGTGATCTACTCTTGGATTACTATTGTACCCCATTGCCAAACTCATGGCAAGGTACAATAGGTCTGGTACACATCATGGCATACTTTATAGAACCTATGGCTGAGGCATAGGGAATGATTTTCATTCTCTCTCTATCTTCTGTCGTGGTCGGGTCTTGAGTCTTACTCAACTTCATACATTGCAACATAGACAAGAACCCTTTTTTTGAATGATCTATTTCGAACTTCTTCAAAAAAATTGCCAAGGTATGTGATTTTGTGAAAGTCCTATTAAGCGTCTCGATCTATCCCTATAGATATTGATGCCCAATATTTAAGTAGCTTCACTAAGGTCTTTCATTGAAAAATTCTTATTCTAGTATCCTTTTATGCTATCCAGAAATTCTACATCATTTCCAATTAGCAATATATCTTCCACATATAATATTAGAAATGCTACAGAGCTCCCACTCACTTTCCTATAAATACAGTTTGTATAAAACCATATGCTTTGATCACCTCATCAAAGCGTATATTCCAACTGTGAGATGCTTGCACCAGTCCATAGATGGATCGCTAGAGCATGCACACTTTGTTAGCACCTTTAGGATTGACAAAAAACCTTCTAGTTGCATCATATACAACTCTTCTTTAAGAAATCCATTAAGGAATGTTGTTTTGACATCCATTTGCCAGATTTCATAAAATGCGGCAATTTCTAACATGATTCAGACAGGCTTAAGCATTGCTACAAGTGAGAAAATCTCATTGTAGTCAACACCTTGAACTTGTCGAAAACCTTTTGCGACAAGTCGAGCGTTGTAGATAGTAACACTACCATCAGTGTCCATCTTCCTCTTGAAGATCCATTTATTCTCAATGGCTTGCCGATCATTGGGCAAGTCCACCAAAGTCCACGCTTTGTTTTCATACATGGATCATATCTCAGATTTCATGGTCTCAAGCCATTTGTCGGAATCTGGGCTCATCATAGCTTCTTCGTAGTTCATAGGTTTGTCATGGTCTAGTAACATGACTTCCAGAACAGGGTTACCATACCACCCTAGTGCGGAACATGCTCTGGTTGACCTACGAGGTTTGGTAGTAACTTGATCTGAAGTTTCATGATCATCATCATTAGCTTGCTCTCTATTTGGTGTAGGCATCACAGGAACACTTTTCTGTGATGAGCTACTTTCCAATTAGAGAGAAGGTACAATTACCTCATGAAGTTCTACTTTCCTCCCACTCACTTCTTTTGACAGAAACTCCTTCTTTAGAAAGGACCCATTCTTAGCAACAAAAATCTTGCCTTCGGATTTGTGGTAGAAGGTGTACCCAATAGTTTCTTAAGGGTATACTATGAAGACGCACTTCTCCGATTTGGGTTCGAGCATATTTGGCTGAAGCCTTCTAACATAAGCATCGCACCCCAAACATTAAGAAACGACAGTTTAGGTTTCTTGCCAAACCATAGTTCATACAGTGTAATCTCAATGGATTTAGATGGTGCCCTATTTAACGTTAATGCAGTTGTCTCTAATGCATAACCCCAAAATTATAGTGGTGAATCGGTAAGAGACATCATAGAATGCACCATATCTAATAAAGTACGGTTACGACATTCGTATAGACCATTACGCTCTGGTGTTCCAGGTGGCGTGAGTTGTGAAACTATTCCACATTGTTTAATACAAAGGCCAAACTCATAACTCAAATATTTGCCTCCGCGATCAGATCATAGAAACTTTATTTTCTTGTTATGATGATTCTCCACTTCACTCTGAAAACATTTGAACTTTTCAAATGTGTCAGACTTGTGTTTCATTAAGTAGATATACCCATATCTGCTCAAATCATCTGTGAAGGTATGAAAATAACGATACATGTCGCGTGCTTCAATACTCATCGGACCGCATACATCGGTATATTTCCAGTAAGTCATTAGCTCGCTCCATTGTTCCGGAGAACGGAGTTTTAGTCATCTTGCACATGAGGCATGGTTCGCAAGTATCAAATGAATCATAATCAAGTGATTCCAAAAGCCCATCTGCATGGAATTTCTTCATGCTCTTTACACCAATATGACCTAAACAGTAGTGGTACACGTATGTTGCACTATCATTATCAATTTTGCATCTTTTGGCATCAATATTATGAATATGTGTATCACTACGATCGAGAATCAATAAACCGGTCACATTGGGTGTATGGCCATAGAAGGTTTTATTCATGTAAACATAACAATAATTATTCTTTGACTTAAATGAATAACCGTATTGCAACAAACATGATCAAATCGTATTCATGCTCAACACAAACACCAAATAACATTTATTTAGGTTCAAAACTAATCTCGAAGGTAGAGGGAGGGTGCAATGGTGATCGTATCAACCTTGCAATCACTTCCAACACACACCGTCACCTCGCCCTTAACTAGTCTTTGTTTATTCTGTAACTCCTGTTTCGAGTTACTAATCTTAGCAACTGAACAGGTATCAAATACCCAGGGGCTACTATGAATACTAGTAAGGTACACATTAATAACATGTATATCCAATATACCTTTGTTCACTTTGACATCCTTCTTTTCCGCCAAGTATTTGGGGCAGTTCCTCTTCAAGTGACCATTCCCTTTGTAGTAGAAGCACTCAGTTTTAGGATTGGGTCCAACTTTGGACTTCTTCATGTGAGTGGCAACTTTCTTGCCATTCTTCTTTAAGTTGCCTTTCTTTCCCTTACCCTTTTACTTGAAACTAGTGGTCTTGTAAACCATCAACACTTGATGCTTTTCATTGATTTCTATCTTCGCCAATTTGAGCATCGCGAAGAGCTCGGGAATCGTTTTCGTCATCCCTTGCATATTACAGTTCATCACAAAGTTCTAGTAGCTTGGTGATGGAGACTAGAGAACTCTGCAAATAACTATCTTATATGCAAGATTAAATTCCACTTGATTCAAGCGATTGTAGTACCCAGACATTCTGAGAACATGCTCACTGGTTGAGCTATTCTCCTCCATCTTGTACGCAAAATACTTGTCAGAGGTCTCATACCTCTTGACATGGGCATGTGTCTGAAATACCAATTTCAATTCTTGGAACATCTCATATGTTCCGTAGTGCTCAAAATGCTTTTGAAGTCCCGGTTCTAAGCCGTAAAGCATGGTGCACTAAAATATCAAGTAGTCATCGTATCGAGCTTGCCAAACGTTCATAATGGATGCATCTGGTCCAGCAATAGGTCTGTCACCTAGCGGTGCATCAAGGACATAATTCTTCTGTGTAGAAATGAGGATAATCCTAAGATCACGAACCCAGTCTGCATTGCTACTATCATCTTTCAACTTATTTTTCTCTAGGAACACATCAAAAAACATAGGGGGGCTATAACGCGAGCTATCGATCATCAACATAGATATGCAAATACTATCAGGACTAAGTTCATGATAAATTAAGTTCAATTAACCAAATTACTTAAGAACTCCCACTTAGATAGACATCCCTCAAGTCATCTAAGTGATACGTGATCCAAATCAACTAAACCATGTCCGATCATCACGTGAGATGGAGTAGTCACCCATGGTGAACATCTCTATGTTGATCATATCTACTATATGATTCATGTTCGACCTTTTGGTCTCTAGTGTTCCGAGGCCATGTCTGTACATGCCAGGCTCGTCAAGTTTAACCCGAGTATTCCGCATGTGCAAAACTGCCTTGCACCCGTTGTATTTGAACATTAAGTCTATCACACCCAATCATCATGTGGTGTCTCAACACGAGGAACTGTCACAACGGTGCATACTCAGGGAGAACAATTATAGATTGAAATTTAGTTAAGGGATCATCTTATAATGCTACCACCGTACTAAGCAAAATAAGATGTATAAAAGATAACCATCACATGCAATCAAAATATGTGACATGATATGGCCATAATCATCTTGTGCTTTTGATCTCCTTGTCCAAAGCATCGTCATGATCTCCATCGTCGCTGGCGCGACACCTTGAACTCCATCGTAGCGTTGTGGTCGTCTCGCCAACTATTGCTTCTACAACTATCGCTAACACATAGTGATAAAGTAAAGCTATTACATGGCATTTGCATTTCATACAATAAAGAGACAACCATACGGCTCCTGCCGGTTGCCAGATATCTTACCAAACATGATCATCTCATACAATAGCGTATATCTCATCATGTCTTGACCATATCACATCACAACATACCCTGCAAAAACAAGTTAGATGTCCTCTACTTTGTTGTTGCAAGTTTTAAGTGGCTGCTATGGGCTTCTAGCAAGAACCGTTCTTACCTACGCATGAAACCACAATGGTGTTTCTTCAAGTTTGCTGTTTTAACCTTCTTCAAGGACCGGCTGTAGTCAAATTTGACTCAACTAAAGCAGGAGAAACAGACACCTGCCAGCCAGCTTTATGCAAAACTAGTTGCATGTCAGTCGGTGGAACCGGTCCCATGTGCGTGGACATGTAAGGTTGGTCTGGGCCGCTTCATCCTCCAATACCGCCGAATCAAAATAAGACGTTGGTGGTAAGCAGTATGACTATCACCACCCATAACTCTGTGCTTTCTACTCGTGCATATCATCTACACATAGACCTGGCTCTAATACCACTGTTCGGAAACGTAGCATGCAATTTCAAAAAAAATCCTACGCTCACGCAAGATCTATCTAGGAGATGCATAGCAACGAGAGGGGGAGAGTGTGTCTACGTACCCTCGTAGACCGAAAGCGGAAGCGTTTGACAACGCGGTTGATGTAGTCGAACTTCTTCTAGCTCCAACCGATCAAGCACGGAATGTACGACACCTCCAAGTTCTGCACATGTTCAACACGATGACGTCCCTCGCCTTCTTGATCCAGCAGGACATCGAGGTAGTAGATTAGTCCTGTCAGCATGACAGCGTGGTGACGGTGACGGTGAAGTGATCCTCGCAGGGTTTTGCCTAAGCACCTCGAAGATATGACCGAGGATGTAAACTGTGGAGTGGGGCGCCGCACACGGGTAACAATTGATGTTGTGTGTTCTAGGAATCCCCTCCCCACATATATATATATATAGGTGGGAGGGGGAGGAGAGGTAGCCAAGGGCGCCCTATGGTTGGCTGCTGCCCCCTAGGGTCTTTGCCATGCCCTGCGCCCATCCTTTCCATGTATGCATGTAACAGCCTGGATTTTGGCCCTTTTCTTTTTCTTTTTGATTTATTGGTTTTTGCTTTGTTTTTCTTTTGGAGTGGTTCTGTGGCCTTGTCACCTGGGAAATCATCCTCATTTCCCTTCCCAAGTGGCTCATCATTCTCAAAACCTTGCCAAGATCATGTAACTTCACTCCTTGACCAAACCTTAAAATCTTTTTCTCAGGAATATTCCTTTTTCTATTAAAGGAATAACCCTGTCTGCCCTAGGTTGTGAAGCAACCTTTATTTCCATCACTCCTAAAATTCCCAAATAATTCTCATAAATTGTTTGGGTCATATATTTCTCAAATATGGCAAAATATTTCATTTGTCATGTTTATCCTCTTGCTCAATTAATTCATTTCATATTCTACCCTAAATGGAATATTGAGAAGCAACTGCTATTTTACTTTGCCCAGTTGACCTAAAACTCCTTGGACCCCTTTTCCTGTCCATATCATTACCACATGCCAAAGTGCAACCTCATTTTCCTAGTAATTATTTAATTATGATTTTCCAAAGTTCCTGTCCGAGGGAAGTGGTTGTGAAGGAAGTACAAGCTCGGCATACACAAATGAGTTGCCCTTTTGCATGATCCCTCATATCATCATATCATAGCCCTTTACCAAAGTAGAGCTCATTTCATGCCTCCATGTGAGCTCACCTTCAATTCTTTGATTCTGCCCAAAATTTCAGTTTGTGAAGCAAGTATATTTTATCTTGCTCCATTATGGCTGCCAATTTTTCTAGGCCTTCTATTATCAATATAACCTACCTCCACACATTTTGGGCATGGTTCATCAAGCCATTATTCCTCTAGAATTTTTGCAAGTTTCTGGTGAGCAAGGATGTTTGTGAAGCAAGTACCATTTGGGTGAATCCAATTGGTATGAAACTTATATAGAATCTTTATATGATCAAATCATGAAGCCTTGCCAAACTTGAGCTCAAGTGGCCACACCATTTGAGTGCACCATCCTGATCAAGTTTCTGGAACATTTTGGTCAGTTGCAAAGCAACTATGATTTATCTTGATCCAATTCTTCTCCAAGTTGCCAGGATGAAAGTCCTTCTTTACCTCAACCTCGCAGACAACCCCATTGGATCCAAAACCCTCCCTGTTGATCACTAGTGCTCACCCAAGTTTACTACAGTAAACTTCAGAGGGTTCTCACCATTTAACCAGATCACTTTTAATCGATCTACCACCACGGTTGCAACCTCCCCTGGATGGACTACGCCCTAGACAACGTTTTCCCACCCTTGGCATCTTCCCCTCGCCAGTCTGCGCGGTGACCACCGACTTGGCATGCAGTGCGCGCGTCCAGAATGGCTTCTTGCTCGGGCCCCTCCTCTGCTGGGCGTCTCAGCGAGCACGAGCATGTCCAACTGTTTTACCACGTCGCCGCTGTCCTCCTGGACCTCTTTCCCCATTCGTAAAACCCCTCGCCGACGCTCACCGACGCTCGCCCACAGGCGCACTGTGGCCGACTGAGCTTTAATGGCGCTCGGCTTCTTCTCTGCTCCTCGGCGTCGTCTACCTCTCCGTGATCCCTGCATCAATAGCTCCTCGCCTTCCCGAGCCCTCCCCGTGCCTCTGCTCGCGCCAGCGCGACAGCACACGCGTCACCGGGGCCGCGCTCACCCTTCGGCATGCCGCGGCTATATATAGGCCTTCCCCGAGCCGTTCGAACACACCACCAGCCTCAATCCTCTCCCCTAGACCTCCCCGACCAGTCAACCGAGCCGGAGAGCCTCTCCTGCCCCTCCCATGGTCGAAGCCTCGCCGCCGGCCTCTGCTTAAATTTGGCCGAACCGAGCACTCCCTCATCATTCTGTCGCCACCAGAGGCCTCTCCACTACCCCCTAGCCTCCCCATCCCCTCGCCTAGTCGCCAGAGTAGGCGTGGCCGCACATCCCCCAGGATCGGCCGCCGCCCGGTTCTCCATTGCCACAGCCACCTCGTGCTCCATCCCTCCCCGGCGCCCGCAGCCTACCCAGATGGATGCGCTGCTCCTCGCTGGTCTCGTCGGTGGCCTCAGCACAGCCGGGGACTGCCGGAGCCGTCGGGGCAGTCGCCGGCGTCGCCTCTCCCCTGCCCCTCCTCTGTTTCAGTCGGGCAAGCGGGAGGAAGAAGGAGACAGGAGCCAGGCGGGCCTAGCTCCTCCTCCTTGACCCCACCCGTCAGCCACACCCGCCCGGTCCCGCCTCTGTGCGCGTTGAGCTGGTCGGCCACGCGGATAAGTAACGGCCCCGCCCCGTGGGACCCGCACGTCAGCGACCAACGTACCTGGCCCCGCCTCTGCTGACTAGGATAAGTGCAAGCGTATTCCACAGAATATGTCTTCCCTTTCCAAAAACGTACTTTGGCACTGCTTCGACCCAGTTTATGTTTTCTCTGTTGAAAAGCGTATTCTGGCAAAAGGCGCGTTCTATTTTTCCATCCAAGGGCCTGTTTGTGATGATTTTATTGCACAAAGATCCCTGGCAGAAAAACCCGTATATCTTTTTACTCCCAACTCGAAATCAGGTGAATCCAAAGCCCACTTCTTCGTTTTGTCGAGCTCGTTCTGATGGAATCATATTCACCATGTGTTGACATTCTAAAAATGACCATTTTGCCCCTTCCCTTATTCAGCCCCTCCGAGAGGGTATTTTATCCGGCGATCCTTTCCGCGAATTTCTCGCACTTTCTCCCGGTGATTTCTTCCACCCCAGGCAAGCCACACCCTCCATTTGCATGATTGCAATGCAATGACATGGTTTAAATTATTTGAACTTGTTTAAAATATTGCTTTAGCTACATGACATTGTGCATGGCAATTGCTTGGAGTTGTATTTTGATCTTGTTATTGACATGATGTGGTTTGGAGTTCTAGGACTTATATTTTGTAGCTTATGTGGTTGACATGTTGCCATTGGATTATTAGTGGCTTATGTTATGATTATTTTCATGGTGGTGTTGGATATGATACTTTTGGAGTAATACTTTGGATATCATGCTGCCTTTGGAGTATTAGTGGTTAGCATGATTATTTTCATGATGATACATGTTATTGTCTTTGAGAGTATTACGTTGGATATCATGCTGCCTTTGGATTATTAGTGGTTCGCATGATTATTTTCATGATGATACCTGTTATTATCTTTGGGAGTATTACCTTGGATATCATGCTGCCTTTGGATTATTAGTGGTTAGCATGATTATTTTCAAGATGATACTTGTTATTATCTTTGGGAGTATTACCTTGGATATCATGCTGCCTTTGGATTATTAGTGGTTAGTATGATTATTTTCATGATGCTAGTTAATGTTCTGTTGCTCGGAGTATTATTTTCGGAGATGATGTTTACATATGGATCTTAGCCGAATAGCTTTGTTCTTGTTATTGGACTAGTAGGAGTATTGTTTTCGGACTCATCATGAAAGTAGTGTTCTGCTACCCTTGGGGTATTTGAGATGATGATATTATGCTCGGATTATTTGTTGGATATTGCTATGATTTGGATTATAGTTTATTAGTTGATGTTGGAGTAGCAGTTACCACGGCTATATTTTTGGGGAATGACTTATAGGTGATTTATATGTTTATATGTTGAGCGGTACAGATTGGCAGGATGTTTATGATGAGGTTGGAGACCAAGTGTTTGTCGTGGTAGTGATTGTCGGAAAGATCACAGTTTGAGACCAAGTGTTGGTCATGGTAGTGATTGCCGGAAAGATCACAGTTTGGTTTTGATCACGAGGTGATCGAGATGGTATATTGCTTGGCTGGTTAGCCAAGAGAGATATGGTTATGGAGATATGAGATGTTAGTTAATCAGTATTGTAGTAGTTTCATATCATGCTTAGTAGTTGTTGTTGTTGTATCATGGTAGATGTTAATTCAATTAACCTGTTAATGCTATGGTATTGTCTTTCCTTGATGTTTATGGTTGTTGTGAGCTTGCAAGTACATTCAATGTACTGACCTGGCGTGTCATGCCAGATTGCAGGTGATGCCGTGATTGCTTGATTGCTTGTCGTGGTTGCCGTACATGCGATCTAGATCGTGTCCTAGCCAGAGTCCCTGCAGAGTGGAGTTCACCACCTTCATTGTTGTTCCGCTGCTAGAAGTTTTCCACTGCTACGAGTTGTTCCACTGCTGGCATAGAGCAAGTGTAGTATCGCAGGCATAGTGTCGCCATGCTGATGTAACTTCAGACCCGTGTAATTATTATTTTTGTAATAAGAGCTGATTTGTTCTATGTCAAGCAGTGATGTATTCCAGATACTTCTCCTTGATCTCTAGCTAGAATACGGGGCGTTCCGGTTTCTCTGAGCCGGGGTGCCCCAGGCTTGGTATTAGAGCAGGTCTGGCTGTAGGACGCCCTAGTTAGCGCGAGCGGTAGAAATCGGTAGTATAGAATTTGGCTTGTCTGTTGCATATGGTTGCTGCATTTGTTTGTTGCATAGCATGCATGTAGCCTTATTATTTTGTTACTAATGGTTTAATCTGGTGAGTGTAGATGGCATAGGTCCGGATCCACTACAGCTCAGCTTTTGCATTTCTCCAGTTTTCTTTTCTTGCTCATTCCTCGGTGTTTGGCGTCATTTCTGTCCCAGCAGAGTGATGCCAAGTGATCCTGACACTGTTTGCAAAAATGGTGCTCAGGTATCGCGCCAAATTATTTCCTTCAGCCCCACCTTTTGCCTCGGTGGTAGACATGATTCTATCACGGATCGTCCTTCTTCTTGTCATTTTGGCAACCCTTAATGATCGTAGTTATCAAGAAAGGGCAAGGTCAGCAGCCTCAGTTTTTCCTTGCTATCCTATTCCATGGACGCGTACGGGCCTTTTTCCGTCCACTTGATAATAATGTGGTTGAGGCTTCGTGTCCCACTATATAATTACTGAATGCCTCCTCGCCTCTGAGCTAGTCCAGGTTGCTACCTGGCTAAGCTGGAATTTGGTGTGGCGCTGTTTACACCAATTCTTCCACACATTTATTCGTCCTCGTGCACAACGTCACACCATGCTAGATCGTAGAGCCGGAGAGCCCGCGACAGTTGTGTGCTTAAGTAGGCATGCATATTGTGTGACTAGCGGTAATATGTGACATTGATTGTGTGCAAATTGATTATTGTTTTGTGCTTTTGCTTAGTTGAGTTTTCTTTTGCTTCTTTCTTTTTGGGCCCCGGTGTTACATTATTTTTTTCCCTATAAAGAGTTGCTCAGCAACTGACACCGGACTCGAAGAAGTAATAAGTATTTCAAATATTTGGAAGAAGCTCAGCGAAACATTATGGCCTTCTTATTCAACTGCATGATATAAGGAATATCTGCTCAGAATACCAATTGTGTCTTGGATTGATTATCCGCATCAATTCTACAACAGTAATGATCCACCCAGCAGAAAGACAAGTCAGATGCAAGACCAACGGTATATTTTTCAGTCATAGGTATGGATCATAGGCAAAGTTTTGGGTCAGCAATAAATGGTACTTGAAATATGTTATACTCCAAGAGGAAGTCAGGATGTGGTATGTTCAAGGAAGATAGTCAAACAAATTTTCTCATGCAAATAATCAGCCGCAAAATATTATGGACGTGTGCATAGATTTCAGTCTGCATATCAGTATGAAGTTTTGGATATAAGAAACCAAGTATTATTCCACACGCTATCGGAAGAAATTTATGAGGCAAGGCTCCTCGATTTCTGCTCCGCATGATATGTGAACAATTTCTGGTCCACGGTACCCGGTCTTTCTCAACAAGATACCTCTGTAAAAGCTTCCGACAGACGGGAAATGAAATTTTCTCAACAAGAAAACCCGAGGAGAAGCTTCTCAAGTATGGAAACCCGGCTTCTCCTGCACACTACTCAGGTCAAGCTTCGTGTGTAAGCTATCAAGGCTTCTTCTGCACGCTACCCAGACAAAAGCTTCAAGCAGAAGCTAATGAGCCTTCCTCGACAAGCTACACGAATGGCTTTTCTCTGCAGATGAAGGATTAGATTTGCAATAAGTTTGCCAAAGATATATCTAAGAAAGGTATGGATCTAACAACCTCGTGAGCCATGCAAATGAAGATAAGCAGAGATACATCTCATAAATTACAAGGATCGACAAGATCAGGAGATGACATCACAAAATCAACAGTCATCAAGGTCATTATTCCCGCACCAGACAAGGTGATATATAAACTCTTGTCACCTTCTTGTATGATTGGCCTCAGCAATGAGCTCCGTACAGCTACAAAGCTCGAGTACATGCCATAGATGTGCGGACACATGTCAGAAAAACAAGCACAAGGAATAATGTCAAAACATTAATCACATACAATGTCATACGAAGAATCAAGGACATGTGTGGCCAAGTTATTTCAGCAAGGTATCCTGATAAAGAGAATCATGATCGTTAAAGGGTGAGACTAACAACAAAGGTATGATGTATTTTGGACGACCATCAGGGTCCGGATACCCAAGTCAGTTGGAGGCCATAATTCCATATGGATCCACAAAGACATACATCTTCAGCGGCCTACTCTATTTACAAGGATTTTCATATCCCGCTGACCCGCTTGACATGGTTAGTGTGGAATATCCAAGTCTGTTCTGTCAGATCTAAGATTCCTTTGCAACCTCGACAGTTTGACCTCAGTGGCAATGCTAAAAACATATCGTAGCATATTACCAAAAATGGGTATACCGACAAAATGAGAAAGTCAAAAGCTGAATAATCAACTCAGACTTGGTATACTCACCGAAGGAATCAAGTACCCGGTCAGTTTGTGAGGAAAAGCATTTGTCCGTCAGCCCCTGTCGGGCAAGGTCACAAGAGGTAAATGTTGGGGGTATGACATAATTATAACTCCATACACCGTTATATTACTCATGACAGAAGGCAGTCAAATCTCTGGTGTATGCCACATGCTCGAGCCAAAGGAAATAAATCAAGATAAATCAGTGAACCTATGAGCAGTCAGATCCCGTCAGAAGATCTCCATGATTAATTCTAAGCATTTATTGAACCTAGAAGGCTTGCAGCAACCCCATGACAGAAATAAAAGGTTTTCATGACAAAAAGAAATTTATGATCAGATCCATCGGACATCACCACAGATATACGAAAAGTAACGTCAGCAAAAGGATTTGGTATATGAGCAAAGACCCATCAAAATTTGGGAAAAGCCACCCCAGAGCAAGGTAAGTTGATCCTCTGAAATTCTTAGGGGAACAATAAATAAAAGAAAAAGGATGCTCGAGTTGGAAACGGTATCATCAAGTCATACTTGTTCCCAGAGCAACTAAATCTCGAGGACGAGATTTCTTTAAGGGGGTAAGAGTTGTAACAGCCTGGATTTTGGCCCTTTTCTTTTTCTTTTTGATTTATTGGTTTTTGCTCTGTTTTTCTTTTGGAGTGGTTCTGTGGCCATGTCACCTGGGAAATCATCCTCATTTCCCTTCCCAAGTGGCTCATCATTCTCGAAACCTTTCCAAGATCATGTCACTTCACTCCTTGACCAAACCCTAAAATCTTTTTCACAGGAATATTCCTTTTTATATTAAAGGAATAACCCTGTCTGCCCTAGGTTGTGAAGCAACCTTTATTCCATCACTCCTAAAATTCCCAAATAATTCTCATAAATTGTTTGGGTCATATACTTCTCAAATATGGCAAAATATTTCATTTGTCATGTTTATCCTCTTGCTCAATTAATTCATTTCCTATTCTTCAATAAATGGCACATTGAGAAGCAAGTGCTATTTTACTTTGCCCAATTGACCTAAAACTCCTTGGACCCCTTTTCCTGTCCATATAATTGCCACATGCCAAAGTGCAACTTGATTTTCCTAGTAATTATTTAATTATGATTTTCCAAAGTTCCTGTCTGAGGGAAGTGGTTGTGAAGGAAGTACAAGCTCGGCATATACAAATGAGTTGCCTTTTTGCATGATCCCTCATATCATCATATCATAGCCCTTTACCAAAGTAGAGCTCATTTCATGCCTCCATGTGAGCTCACCTTCAATTCTTTGATTCTGCCCAAAATTTCAGTTTGTGAAGCAAGTATATTTTATATTGCTCCATTATGGCTGCCAATTTTTCTAGGCCTTCTATTATCCATATAACCTACCTCCACCCATTTTGGGCATGTTTCATCAATCCATTATTCCTCTAGAATTTTTGCAAGTTTATGGTCGGCAAGGATGTTTGTGAAGAAAATACCATTTGGGTGAATCCAATTGGTATGAAACTTATATAGCATCTTTATATGATCAAATCATAAAGCCTTGCCAAACTTGAGCTCAAGTGGCCACACCATTTGAGTGCACCATCCTGATCAAGTTTCTGGACCATTTTGGTCAGTTGCAAAGCAACTATGATTTATCTTGATCCAATTCTTCTCCAAGTTACCAGGATGAAAGTCCTTCTTTACCTCAACCTCGCAGACAACCCCATTGGATCCAAAACCCTCCCTGTTGATCACTAGTGCTCACCCAAGTTTACTGCAGTAAACTTCAGAGGGTTCTCACCGTTTAACCAGATCGCTTTTAATCGATCTACCACCATGGTTGCAACATCCCCTGGATGGACTACGCCCTAGACAACGTTTGGCCACCCTTGGCATCTTCTCCTCGCCAGTCTGCGCGGTGACCACCGACTTGGCATGCAGTGCGCGCATCCAGAATGGCTTCTTGCTCGGGCCCCTCCTCTGCTCGGCGTCTCAGCGAGCACGAGCATGTCCAACTATTTTACCGCGTCGTCGCCGTCATCCTAGACCTCTTTCCCCCTCCGTAAAACCCCTCGCCGACACTCGCCCACGGGCGCACTGTGGCCGGCCGAGCTTTAATGGCGCTCGGCTTCTTCCTCTGCTCCCTGGCGTCTTCTACCTCTCCGTGATCCCTGCATCAATAGATCGTCGCCCTCCCGAGCCCTTCCCATGCCTCTGCTTGCGCCAACGCGACGGCACACGCGTCACCGCAGCCGCGCTCACCCCTCGACACATCGCGGCTATATATAGGCCTCCCCCGAGCCGTTCGAGCACACCAGCAGCCTCACTCCTCTCCCCTAGACCTCCCCGACCAGTCAACCGAGCCGGAGAGCCTCTCCTGCCCCTCCGATGGCCGAAGCCTCGCCGCCGGTCTCTGCTTAAATTCGACCGAACCGAGCACTCCCTCATCGTTCTATCGCCACCAGAGGCCTCTCCACTACCCCCTAGCCTCCCCATCCCCTCGCCTAGTCGCTGGAGTAGGCATGGCCGCGCTTCCCCCAGGATCGGCCGCCGCCCGGTTCTCTGTTGCCACGGCCACCTCGTGCTCCATCCCTTCCCGGCGCCCGCAGCCTGCCCAGATGGATGCTGTAACGCCCCGAGACCGTTGTGCCAGGTGTCCTCCAGTTATTCGCTATTGTTGCCATTTCATGTGCTTGCGTGTTGCATCTTATCATGTCATCATGCGCATTGCATCATCATGTTTTCAAAACTTGCATCCGTCCGGGTCTCCTTGTTCCTTTCGTTGTCCGTTCTGAGCCCAGACACACTTGCACGCACCCGCGGCATGTCTGAAATATTATTTTATAAGTGGCGGGAAAATGTTCTCGGAATGGGATGAGAGTTGGCGTGCGGTCTTGTTATAGTGTAGATAGACCGCCTGTCAAGTTTCATCGCATTCGGAGTTCGTTTGATAGCCCAAACGTTAAACTATAGCGGCAGTATAGCCAGTCTTTTCATCGGACGTTTTCGGTCTCCGGAAACAGTTGCCGGGCTGCACTCCTCACCTCTCATCTCAGCCCAACCTCTCTTCACAGCCCACTAGCCCACCTATCTAACCCCCTCCGCTCCGGGTTGTCCGATCGCGATCGAACGGCTCGAAAAACCCCTCCTAACCCCCAAACCCTAGCAAAATTTGCTATATAAGGTCACCCCTAGTCCATTCAGCGCCCAACCAGCACCCCGCCGCCAAAGCCACCCGCCACCGCCGCCACGTCAGCCGCGCTGCCCCTGCACCCACTCCCGCATCGCCGCGTGTCCTCCCCTGCGCCCCACTTCGCCGCGGCCCTCAGAGCCCATGGAAGGCCCGCTCCGGGCCGCTCGGGCCCGAATCGCCCTGCCGCTGTGCTCCCGAGCACGCTCGCCCGCAGCCGCTCATATGCCTCCTCCCGCTGGAGCCCCGCGCCGCCTCGCGCTTCGCCTCCTTCTTCCGGCCACCGGAGTGCTGCCGCCGGCGACCTCCACCTGAGGCCAGAGCTCCGCCGTCCCTTTCTCTTCTCTCTTTCTTCTCCTCCCAGTGCTCACCTCTCGTTCTCTCTCTCGCAGGTGAGGCCATTGCTGCCAGATCCACCCCGCCGGATCCCGCATCCCTGAGCGCCGTCGACCACCCTCGACACCGGATCCGGCTTCCCCAGTCCCGGATCTGTCCATTCCTGCCGGTACCGCCTCGCCCCGCCGCCTCAGGCCACCACCGGTTCCTGCCGCCGCCACCATGGCTCGCCTCGGCCTCGGCGGGAGGTCGGGGACGAGATCCCTCTCGCGCGGACCGTCCCTTCCCCGATCGCCCAGCTCCACCCGGCCCAGCGCCGCGTCAAGGCCCAGCGCCAGCCCCTCCTCTCTGCTGGGCGCCCAACCAGATCCGAGACCCAGCATCGCCGGCCTGCCTCCTCCTCCTTCTACCGGGCCGAAGCCCGTGGTGAGAGAGCCCCCACCGCCTGCCCTGTTTTCAGATTCAGCCCATATTTTGTTTTTTGTTGCGCTGCGAAATTTGTCCATTTATCCAGAGAGTATTGCCAGTTTTGCAGAAATTAGACCCTCATTCATGCATTTAATAACTCACAACCGTGCATCGGATTAAAATGTTTTATATATGAAACTTGCTCAGAATTTTGTGTAGATTAATAATATCCAACTTTCATCTATGTTTAAAATTTTAAAATTGTTGTTTGCATTAATTTGCTCCTATGCCATGCTTAAAATGATTTAATTCATAACTAAATAACCGTAACTCCGATTTAATAAACTTTATATGTAAATGGGGTAGAATTTTGCCTAGTTTAACATGTGGCATTTTGCATGTTTAACAACTCTAAAATTGTGTTTAGGGCAGAACAGTACCAAACCTATAAATATGCTCATGAGGATTTTCCGGAATTGTTGTTCGTTGCTTCCGGCCTCATTTAAACTTGCCTAGATAGGTAGTTTTGTTGTGCTTCACCTCTTTGCCATGTTAATCAACATTTAATATTGTTGGGGTACATAAACGAGAGAGAACTAAATAATTGATGTGGTGTTTTGTCAATATGCATCCCGATGCATATTGAGCTCCACTTAATTTGTAGGATTGCTTGTGCACTTTGCCATGCCATGTCATTTAAACCGGACATGCATCATACTTGTTTGTGCATCATGCCATGTTATGTGGTGAGGTTGTTTACTACATGTTGTTTGCTTCTTTCCGGTGTTGCTTCTTCGGGTTGGTTCCGATAACGTCGTGTTGTGAGGATTCCGTTCGTCTACGTCCGTTTGTCTTCTTCATGGACTCGTTCTTCTTCCTTGCGGGATTTCAGGCAAGATGATCATACCCTCGAAATCACTACTATCTTTGCTATGCTAGTTTGCTCGCTCTTTTGCTATGCCAATGCTACGATGCCTACCATTTGCTTGTCAGCCTCCCAAATTGCCATGTCAAACCTCTAACCCACCATGTCCTAGCAAACCGTTGATTGTGCTTGTTCAGCCCCTATTTGCCAGCAAACCTCTAACCCACCATGTCCTAGCAAACCGTTGTTGGCTATGTTACCGCTTGCTCAGCCCCTCTTATAGGGTTGCTAGTTGCAGGTGAAGATTGGAGATCCGTTCCTTGTTGGAACATTTTATTTACTTGTTGGGATATCATTATATTGCTATGTTATCTTAATGCATCTATATACTTGGTAAAGGGTGGAAGGCTCGGCCTCTCGCCTAGTGTTTTGTTCCACTCTTGCCGCCCTAGTTTCCGTCATATCGGTGTTATGTTCCCGGATTTTGCGTTCCTTACGCGGTTGGGTTATAATGGGAACCCCTTGACAGTTCGCCTTAAGTAAAGCTTTCCAGCAATGCCCAACCTTGGTTTTACCATTTGCCACCTAGCCTTTTTTCCCTTGGGAGTCGCGCATCCCGAGGGTCATCTTATTTTAACCCCCCCCCCCCGGGCCAGTGCTTGTCTAAGTGTTGGTCCGAACTGAGTAGACTGCGGGGCCACCTCGGGGAAACTTGAGGGCTGGTTTTACTCGTAGGATGTCTCATCCGGTGTTGCCCTGAGAACGAGATATGTGCAGCTCCCATCAGGATGTCGGCCACATCGGGCGGTGTTGCTGGTTTAGTTTTACCCTGTCGAAATGTCTTGTTGTACCGGGATACCGAGTCTGATCGGAACGTCTCGGGGAGGTCTATTCCTTCGTTGACCGTGAGAGCTTGTGATGGGCTAAGTTGGGACACCCCTGCAGGGATTTGAACTTTCGAAAGCCGTGCCCGCGGTTATGGGCAGATGGGAATTTGTTAATGTCCGGTTGTAGATAACCTATGAACCTTTAACTTAATTAAAATGAATCAACCGCGTGTGTAACCGTGATGGTCTCTTCCGGCGGAGTCCGGGAAGTGAACACGGTTGTTGGAGTTAATGCTTGACGTAGGTGTTCTAGGATCACTTCTTGATCATACATTTCTCGACCGTGCTTTGCCTTCTCTTCTCGCTCTCATTTGCGTATGTTAGCCACCATATATGCTAGTCGCTTGCTGCAGCTCCACCTCATACCTTTACCTTACCCATAAGCTTAAATAGTCTTGATCGCGAGGGTGCGAGATTGCTGAGTCCCCTGGTGGCTCACAGATACTTCCAAAACCAGTTTGCAGGCGCCGATGAGTCCGTGCAGATGACGCAACCTAGCTCAGGAGGAGGTCAATGAAGATCTTGTCATTTGTGTTGTTTCGTTCTAGTTGATCAGTAGTGGAGCCCAGTTGGGGTCGATCGGGGACCTTTGTCGCATTTGGGGTTCTTCTTTTATTTTGGTTCCGTAGTCGGACCATGAGTGTATTTGATTGATGTAATGTTTATTCATGTAATTGTGTGAAGTGGCGATTGTAAGCCAACTATGTACCTCTTTCCCTTATGTATTACATGGGTTGTGTGAAGATTACCTCACTTGCGACATATGCCTTCAATGCGATTATGTCTCTAAGCCGTGCCTCGACACGTGGGAGCTATAGTCGCATAGAGGGCGTAACAAGTTGGTATCAGAGCCTTCCCCGACCTTAGGAGCCCCATTGCTTGATCGTTATTAGTGGCCGAGTTGTGTCTAGAAAAATGTTTTGAGTCAATTAGGAATTATATATCGGAGAGTTTAGGAATTCTTTTTACTTCCCAGTCTCCTCATCGCTCTGGTAAGGCATCCTGACGTAGAGTTTTGTCTCTTCTCTTCTCAAATTTCACTAAATTTTTTTTTAGGATCACGCGGGTATCTTGGAATCGTTCTGATGGTTTTATGATGAGAACATTGTCTTGGTGCCTCCTGTCAGGGGTTTAGTGGAAGTGTCCCGGGGAGTTGAGCTCTGAGGTGTTGTCGTCATAATTTTATCATTGCAGTTCTGAAATACCTGAGTTTAGTACGCCGATATCGAAAATCTCTTTTATGCAGTTCGTTGGTGAGATAACCTCGACGCCACCCAGTACTGGGGCGGGAGTTCGGGAGTATCGCCATAACTTGTATAACGGATGCTTTTCGAAGGTTGAGGTAGATGGTTTCCGAAGGTTTCTTGGTTATGTGTTGAAGGATGGATACAGCTGGATGTAGGATTTGCTAGTTTGGGTGAGATATTATGCTTCCCCTGTATCCCCAACACCTGATTGCATAACCGGAAAATTTCGGGAGTTTCATAGGTGGGAATTCAAGTAGCTCTTAGGATATCTTTCCGACAGATGTATGATATGAAATTGGGGTTCGACGTCTAGTGGTCCGCCTATTCACGGTCGGTTTTACAGTGGTCTCATTGTGTCTTAAAGAGTCCTTGGCTATGCCGACTCGGGGACGCTTCGTATGTCATGTGCACTGCCTTGTACATGATGGTGCTGTACGATCGAGCCCGTGTAGGCCCCACCACGAAAACTTCGGATGAAATCTCTATCATATGTTTGTTCTAGCTTATTCTGCGAGCCAATCCTTTGTTTTGTTTTGAGTTGTGGTATTCGAGTTGCTTCGAAGTCAAATGTTGATTCCATACCTTTTCCAAATGGTGTTCTCATATTCCTATGTGAATACTAATCCTTCTTGATCATCGAGTCTGTCTTGTCAATCTTTTTTTAAACCGGTGTGTCTCTCCTCAAGTGGATCAGTTCACGTCAACATTTGCAAGATCAATTATCACTTCTTCTCAACGGTGTTTGTTTCATCCGTCTCCAAGTTGCCTTTGTTTTGCCCACCCTCCCTCCCTTTGTTTTTCTTCAAGGACTAAGATTTCTTCTTCAAGTATCCATTTTATTGATGGGAAGTCTCTCCATGTTTTCCGTCAATGTTCTTATCCGGTGATTCTCATGAAGATTCTAATGGAGCTTCAAGTTCGTCATTCCTCGTTCTTTTCTTCTCGGTGGATTTAATTCAAGCTTTGGTATTAAGCATACTCCTTTTATTTTTTTTCCCAATGCTTTTCTTATGCCGGTGCACCTCTTAATCATCCATCTCTCGCTATTCAATTGTTCCGGAGTGCTCAAGGTATCTCGAAGATTCGTGTTTTCCACTCTGCATTCGTTCAAGATCTTTCGAGGTTGTTATCTCATTCAAGCCATTTAATTCAACCGGTGCTTTCTCTCTTTTAAATCGTTTCAACGGTGTTTCTTTTGAGTGGGCCCTAACCCACAGGTCTTTTCCCAGGATCTTACCTGACTCTTCTAATTTTCCTAGAGCTATCCTAAATTCATTTTAAATTTGACGTAAGAATGATTTATCATCAGTCAAATGTATTTCTCCAAGATCTATCGAATTATTTTCATCGTTGGCTCAACTTTTCCATTCTTTATTCCGGAGTGTCTAAATAATTCATGGTGGTGTTTCTCGTGGTCATTCTCGGATTTTGAAGACCGAAGAAGAGTTTCTCTTTAATCTACCGGTGCTTCGTGCAAGTGATCTTTAATCGGCTCGTGATCTCTTCGTTCTTTTATATCTAAATTCTCTCAAGCATCTTCGTGTATTTGCTAATTCTTCCTGGTGTTTCTTTATCTTTACTTCATTCATTTCCAATTCTTACGGTGGTTCATTCAAGAGCTCTCGTCATTCGTTATCATATCAATGCATTCTTTTGTTCTTTCAAATCCTACCGGTGGTCCATTGAGTTTATGCTATATCTATCTTATTCCTTTTCAAAGAGAATAAGTAATATGTGGAAGCCGTTGTTTGTCATCAATTTAATTGGTGAAGGATACGCATAATGTAATTCTTATTCTTGTTTCATCCTAATGATTAATTCCCTATTCCGGAGGCTCATCAAAATTCTTGATCTCAATTGTTCATCTTATCTTTTCCCGGAGTTCCTACCTCTCGCAATTATATCACCATGGAGGTTCATCCAAATCATTGCAAGGATTCACCTTGTGTTTTCAATTTCTCTTTCTTTTCATTCATTTTGTTTACTGGAGTTCTTCATGGAGGTTCTACATGATGGTTCATCAAGGATTTAATTCCTTCTCGAAGTGTTCTTTGAGATTCTTTTCAGAGGAGTTCAAGTATTCTTCATCTTGTAATCCGAAGTGCAATTTCTTTCTACCGTATCGTTTGAGGTGGTATTATGTCATTCTTGATAATGTTCCCTTCGTGTTTCATGATTCACAAGTTATCAAGAATGAGGTAGTTTAAATCCATTAATCTCGTCATTGGAGCTATCTTGGGTTATATTTCACCTTAAGCCTTCCCTAAGGATGGTTGTTTTTATGGTGCTTATAAATGATCCAAGTTTTCATTTATCCCCCGGTGAAATAAGTTTCTCACCTCCTAGTTCATATCAATCCAACCTGTTGTTTTCGTTAGTGGCAGAATTTTCACCTCATAGTTTTGAGATGTTCTCCATAAGCCCACTACAACCTTGTTCTTTTCGTTGTTGTTTTCCAACAACTCCGTGCGATCCCTCTCTTTAAGATGCTTTTCAAATTCTATTGTGGTACAAGATGTCTTTTTCCTCTCAATTCTTTCCTTTTCCAAGATCCAACTTCTATTCTTTCTCCTGGAGGTTTTAGTGATGTTGCTCTTTTCACTCCTCGTCTCGGTTCGTCAAATTCATGTTCAATTCCTTCCATTTACAGTTGGAGTGCTGTCCAAATTATATCATTCTTAATCCTTCTCTATCTTGTTTTAACCGGAGTGGTTTCAATATATATCTTGCCTTTCAACCTCAAGGTTTTCGCAATGCTCTTGTCCCTCATTTCTAACGGAGTGTTTTCGACTTTGTTCACCTTCGTTGTATTCTTTTCTCGAATTTGTTCAACCTCGCAAGGTTCTTGGTTTCACTCATTTGTCAATGAAGCAACTTAGTTTTACCTATTCTCTTTCTCTTCCGTTTTCCCTCTGGTGCCATTCTAGATCTCGGGACGAGATCCTCTCGTAGTGGTGGAGTGTTGTAACGCCCCGAGACCGTTGTGCCAGGTGTCCTCCAGTTATTCGCTATTGTTGCCATGTCATGTGCTTGCGTGTTGCATCTTATCATGTCATCATGCGCATTGCATCATCATGTTTTCAAAACTTGCATCCGTCCGGGTCTCCTTGTTCCTTTCGTTGTCCGTTCTAAGCCCAAACACACTTGCACGCGCCCGCGGCATGTCTGAAATATTATTTTATAAGTGGCGGGAAAATGTTCTCGGAATGGGATGAGAGTTGGCGTGCGGTCTTGTTATAGTGTAGATAGACCGCCTGTCAAGTTTCATCGCATTCGGAGTTCGTTTGATAGCCCAAACGTTAAACTATAGCGGCAGTATAGCCGGTCTTTTCATCGGACGTTTTCGGTCTCCGGAAACAGTTGCCGGGCTGCACTCCTCACCTCTCATCTCAGCCAAACCTCTCTTCACAGCCCACTAGCCCACCTATCTAACCCCCTCCGCTCCGGGTCGTCCGATCGCGATCGAACGGCTCGAAAAACCCCTCCTAACCCCCAAACCCTAGCAAAATTTGCTATATAAGGTCACCCCTAGTCCATTTTGGGCAACCTAGACCCCCTCCCCTACCTCCTGCCGCAGCCAACCCCCCTCCTTCCTCGCTTTCAGCGCCCAACCAGCACCCCGCCGCCACTTGTCGCCGCCAAAGCCACCCGCCGCCGCCGCCACGTCAGCCGCGCTGCCCCTACACCCACTCCCGCATCGCCGCGTGTCCTCCCCTGCGCCCCACTTCGCCGCGGCCCTCAAAGCCCATGGGAGGCCCGCTCTGGGCCGCTCGGGCCCAAATCGCCCTGCCGCTGTGCTCCCGAGCACGCTCGCCCGCAGCCGCTCGTATGCCTCCTCCCGCTGGAGCCCCGCGCCGCCTCGCGCTTCGCCTCCTTCTTCCGGCCACCGGAGTGCTGCCGCCGGCGACCTCCACCTGAGGCCAGAGCTCCGCCGTCCCTTTCTCTTCTCTCTTTCTTCTCCTCCCAGTGCTCACCTCTCGTTCTCTCTCTCGCAGGTGAGGCCATTGCTGCCAGATCCACCCCGCCGGATCCCGCATCCCTGAGCGCCGTCGACCACCCTCGACACCGGATCCGGCTTCCCCAGTCCCGGATCTGTCCATTCCTGCCGGTACCGCCTCGCCCCGCCGCCTCAGGCCACCACCGGTTCCTGCCGCCGCCACCATGGCTCGCCTCGGCCTCGGCGGGAGGTCGGGGACGAGATCCCTCTCGCGCGGACCGCCTCCCCTTCGCCCGATCCGGCCCAGCTCCACCCGGCCCAGCGCCGCGTCAAGGCCCAGCGCCAGCCCCTCCTCTCTGCTGGGCCGCCAACCAGATCCGAGACCCAGCATCGCCGGCCTGCCTCCTCCTCCTTCTACCGGGCCGAAGCCCGTGGTGAGAGAGCCCCCACCGCCTGCCCTGTTTCAGATTCAGCCCATATTTGTTTTTTTTGTGCGCTGCGAATTTGTCCATTTATCCAGAGATTGCCAGTTTTGCAGATTAGACCCTCATGTTCATGCATTTAATAACTCACAATTGGTGCATCGGATTAAAATGTTTTATATATGAAACTTGCTCAGAATTTTGTGTAGTTTAATAATATCCAACTTTCATCTATGTTTAAAATATTTAAAATGCTGTTTGCATCAATTTGCCCCTATGCCATGCTAAAATGATTTAATTCATAACTAAATAATCGTAACTCCGATTTCAATAAACTTTATATGTAAATGGGGTAGAATTTTGCCTAGTTTGACATGATGGCCTTACTTTGCATGTTTAACAACTCTAAAATATTGTTTATGGCAGAGCAGTACCTAACCAAAAATATGCATATGAGGATTTACCGGAATTGTTGTTCGTTACTTCCGGCCTCATTTAAACTTGCCTAGATAGGTAGTTTTGTTGTGCTTCACCTCTTGCCATGTTAATCAACATTTAATATTGTTGGGTACATAAACGAGATTGAACTAAATAATTGATGTGGTGTTTTGTCAATATGCATCCCGATGCATATTGATGCTCCACTTAATTTGTAGGATTGCTTGTGCACTTTGCCATGCCATACATACTTAAACCGGACAGGCATCATACTTGTTTGTGCATCATGCCATGATTATGTGGAGGTTGTTTACTATGTTGTTTGCTTCTTTCCGGTGTGCTTCTTCGGGTTGGTTCCGATAACATCGTGTTGTGAGGATTCGTTCGTCTATGTTCCGTTTGTCTTCTTCATGGACTCGTTCTTCTTCCTTGCGGGATTTCAGGCAAGATGACCATACCCTCGAAATCACTACTATCTTTGCTATGCTAGTTTGCTCACTCTCGCTATGCCAATGCTACGATGCCTACCATTTGCTTGTCAGCCTCCCAAGTTGCCATGTCAAACCTCTAACCCACCATGTCCTAGCAAACCGTTGATTTGCTTGTCAGCCTCCCAAGTTGCCATGTCAAACCTCTAACCCACCATGTCCTAGCAAACCGTTGATTGGCTATGTTACCGCTTTGCTCAGCCCCTCTTATAGGGTTGCTAGTTGCAGGTGAAGATTGGAGGCCGTTCCTTGTTGGAACATCTTTTATTTACTTGTTGGGATATCATTATATTGCTATGTTATCTTAATGCATCTATATACTTGGTAAAAGGTGGAAGGCTCGGCCTTATGCCTGGTGTTTTGTTCCACTCTTGCCGCCCTAGTTTCCGTCATATCGGTGTTATGTTCCCGGATTTTGCGTCCCTTACGCGGTTGGGCTATAATGGGAACCCCTTGACAGTTTGCCTTAAGTAAAGCTTTGCCAGCAATGCCCAACCTTGGTTTTACCATTTGCCTCACCACCACCTACCCTTCCCTTGGGTCGGCCAACCCGAGGGTCATCTTTAGTTTAACCCCCCGGGCCAGTGCTTCTAAAAGTGTTGGTCCGAACCGAGCCGCCTGCGGGGCCACCTCGGGGAAACTTGAGGGCTGGTTTTACTCGTAGGATGTCTCATCCGGTGTTGCCCTGAGAACGAGATATGTGCAGCTCCCATCAGGATGTCGGCGCATCGGGCGGTGTTGCTGGTTTAGTTTTACCCTGTCGAAATGTCTTGTTGTACCGGGATACCGAGTCTGATCGGAACGTCTCGGGTGGAGGTCTATTCCTTCGTTGACCGTGAGAGCTTGTGATGGGCTAAGTTGGGACACCCTGCAGGGATTTGAACTTTTGAAAGCCGTGCCCGCGGTTATGGGCAGATGGGAATTTGTTAACGTCCGATTGTAGAAAACCTGAAGTCGACCTTAACTAAAATGAATCAACCGCGTGCGTAACCGTGATGGTCTCTTTCCGGCGGTGTCCGGGAAGTGAACACGGTTGTTGGAGTTATGCTTGACGTAGGTAGTCTAGGACCACTTCTTGATCATACCTTTATCGACCGTGCTTTGCCTTCTCTTCTCGCTCTCATTTGCGTATGTTAGCCACCATATATGCTAGTCGTTGCTGCAGCTCCACCTCATACCTTTACCTTACCCATGAGCTTAAATAGTCTTGATCGCGAGGGTGCGAGATTGCTGAGTCCCCGTGGCTCACAGATACTTCCAAAACCAGTTTGCAGGCGCCGATGAGTCCGTGCAGATGACGCAACCTAGCTCAGGAGGAGGTCAATGAAGATCTTGTCATTTGTGTTGTTTCGTTCTAGTTGATCAGTAGTGGAGCCCAGTTGGGGTCGATCGGGGACCTTTGTCGCATTTGGGGTTCTTCTTTTATTTTGGTTCCGTAGTCGGACCATGAGTGTATTTGATTGATGTAATGTTTATTCATGTAATTGTGTGAAGTGGCGATTGTAAGCCAACTATGTACCTCTTTCCCTTATGTATTACATGGGTTGTGTGAAGATTACCTCACTTGCGACATATGCCTTCAATGCGATTATGTCTCTAAGCCGTGCCTCGACACGTGGGAGCTATAGTCGCATCGAGGGCGTAACAGATGCGCCGCTCCTCGCTAGTCTCGTCGGTGGCCTCGGCACAGCCGGGGACTGCCGGAGCCATCGGGGCAGTCACCGGTGTCGCCTCTCCATTGCCCCTCCTCTGCTTCGGTCAGGCCAGCGGGAGGAAGAAGGAGACAGGAGCCAGGCAGGCCCCGCTCCTCCTCCCTGACCCCACCCGTCAGCCGCACCCACCCGGTCCCGCCTCTGTGCGTGTTGAACTGGTCGGCCGACGTGGATAAGTGAAGGGCCCCGCCCTGTGGGACCCGCACGTCAGCGACCAGCGTACCTGGCCCCGCCTCTGCTGACTAGGATAAGTGCAAGCGTATTCCACAGAATACGTCTTCCCTTTTCGAAAACGTACTTTGGCGCTGCTTCGACCTAGTTTATGTTGTCTCTGTTGAAAAGCGTATTCTGGCAGAAGGCGCGTTCTGTTTTTCTAGCCAAGGGCCTGTTTGTGATGATTTTATTGCAGAAAGGTCCCTGGCAGAAAAACCCGTATATCTATTTACTCCCAACTCCAAATCAGGTGAATCCAAAGCCCACTTCTTTGTTACGTTGAGCCCGTTCTGATGGAATCATTTTCACCATGTTTTGACATTCTGAAAATGACCATTTTGCCCCTGCCCTTATTCAGCCCCCTCTGAGAGGGTATGTTTTCCAATGATCCTTTCCGCGAGTTTCTCGCACTTTCTCCTGGTAAATTCTTCCACCCCAGGCAAGCCACACCCTCCTGCAATGTAGTGACATGGTTTAAATTATTTGAACTTGTTTAAAATATTGCTTTAGCTACATGACTTTGTGCATGGCAATTCCTCGGAGTTGTATTTTGATCTTGTTATTGCCATGATGTCACTAGTAGAAAACAGGGCTTTGGTCCAGGCCGGGTCAGCCCATTAGTCCCGGTTCAGTCTAGAACCGGGACCAATGTGGGCATTGGTCCTGGTTCGTGAGTCCAGGGGGCCGGCCGGGCCACGTGGGCCATTGGTCCCGGTTCATCTGGACCTTTTGGTCCCGGTTGGTGGGACGAACCGGGACCAATGGGCCTCGCTCCTGGCCCACCACCATTGGTCCCGGTTGGTGGCTTGAACCGGGACCAAAGGCTCCCCTTTAGTCCTGGCTCATGTCACCAACCGGGACCAATGAGGTGCCTATATATACCCCCTCGCGCAAGAGCAGAGCACAGTGCTCTATTTTTTCTGGCCGAGGGGGAGAGGGCTTTGTGGTGCTCTAGCTCACCTCCTATGCACATGAGGTGTTCGATGGAATGCCCGAGCCACACTACTTAAGATTCCTCCTCTCGAAGCTCGACCTCCAAGCTCCATTTTCCTCGAGATTTGTCTAGATTTAGCGGTCCGTCACGCCCCGTCCCCATCTTCACCGCCGTCGATCACCCGCGCCGATCTCATCACCGACACCACAGTGGTGAGCCTCTTGTTCTTATCTTCTTTCTGAAAGGAAAAATATTCTTACTTGTATGTCTAGATAGATACTTGTATCATTTTCTTACATTTATTATTGCATCTTATATAGTGCGATGGTTTTGGTATCCGCCCCCGTCGGCCCTCGTCCTGTCTATGATTCGGATGTGGTATGTATATTATCTTTATAACTATTGGTTCATTTATTGTTTATGAAAATTATGCCGACCAACGTGACATAGATTTTATTTATCTAGGATGTATGTGAATCGGAAATGCCAACCGACCCTATTGTCGAGAGGTTAAATTTAGTTGAAGAAGAAAACAATTTGTTGAAGGAAAAAATAAAAAAATTGAGGAGGAGAAGATGATATTAGAGTTGCATGTTGCGGATGTCGTCGATGATCACAAGATCAAGATGGATGCAATGCGCTTGAAGATTAGAAAGATTAGAAAATATGCCATTCATACCGAGGCTTGGTATCATTATGTCGTTGGATCAATTGTTACCTTGGTTGCGATTATGATCACATTTGTTTTCGCATTGAAATGTTTTACATAGTTTCAATGTATGGTTTAATTAATTAGATGCTCTGGAGAGCTATATGTTGTTAGATGAGAACTATGTATGCACTTTGGTTTTAATGTGATGATGAACTTCTATTAATTTGGACACTTAATTATATATAATGCACGCAGATGAACCGCCAATGGATGTACGGTGACAGACACACCCGCGAGTACATTAAGGGCGTGCATGAGTTTCTCGATGCGGCTGAGGCAAACAAGCAGAATGGTTTTATATGTTGTCCATGCACTGAATGTGGGAATACGAGGTCTTACTCTAACCGGAAAATCCTTCACTCCCACCTGCTTTACAAGGGTTTCATGCCAAACTATAATGTTTGGACGAGGCACGGAGAAATAGGGGTTATGATGGAAGACGGCAAAGAAGAAGAGTACGATGACAACTATGTGCCCCCTGAATACGGTGATGCTGCAACGGGGGGAGCTGGTGAAGATCAAGAGGAACCAGACGATGTGCCCAATGATGCTGCCACGGGTGAAGCTGCTAAAGATCAAGAGGAACCAGACGATGTGCCCGATGATGATGATCTCCGCTGGGTCATTGTCGATGCAAGGACGCAATGCATTAGTCAAAAGGAGAAGCTGAAGTTCGATCGCATGTTAGAGGATCACAAAAAAGGGTTATACCCCAATTGCGAAGATGGCAACACAAAGCTCGGTACCGTACTGGAATTGCTGTAGTGGAAGGCAGAGAATGCTGTGGCTGACAAAGGATTTGAGAAGCTACTGAAAATATTGAAGAAGAAGCTTCCAAAGGATAACGAATTGCCCGACAGTACATACGCAGCAAAGAAGGTCGTATGCCCTCTAGGATTGGAGGTGGAGAAGATACATGCATGCCCTAATGACTGCATCCTCTACCGTGGTGCATACAAGGATCTGAACGCATGCCCGGTATGCGGTGCATTGCGGTATAAGATCAGACGAGATGACCCTGGTGATGCTGACGGCGAGCCCCCTAGGAAGAGGGTTCCTGCGAAGGTGATGTGGTATGCTCCTATAATACCACGGTTGAAACGTCTGTTCAAAAACGAAGAGCATGCCAAGTTGATGCGATGGCACAGTGAGAACCGAAAGAAAGATGGGAAGTTGAGAGCACCCGCTGACAGGTCGCAGTGGAGAAAAATCGAGAGAAAGTACTGGGATGAGTTTGCAAAGGACCCAAGGAATGTATGGTTTGCTTTAAGCGCGGATGGCATTAATCCTTTCGGGGAGCAGAGCAGCAATCACAACACCTGGCCCGTGACTCTATGTATGTATAACCTTCCTCCTTGGATGTGCATGAAGCGGAAGTTCATTATGATGCCAGTTCTCATCCAAGGCCCTAAGCAACCCGACAACGACATTGATGTGTACCTAAGGCCATTAGTTGAAGAACTTTTACAGCATTGGAATGGAAACGGTGTACGTACGTGGGATGAGCACAGACAGGAGGAATTTAACCTTAAGGCGTTGCTGTTCGTGACCATCAATGATTGGCCCGCTCTCAGTAACCTTTCAGGACAGACAAACAAAGGATACCACGCATGCACGCACTGTTTACATGACACTGAAAGTATATACCTGGACAAATGCAGGACGAATGTGTACCTGGGCCATCATCGATTTCTTCCGACCAACCATCAATGTCGAAAGAAAGGCAAGCATTTCAAAGGCGAGGCAGATCACCGGAAGAAGCCCGCCATGCGCACCGGTGATCACGTGCTTGCTATGGTCAATGATTTACACTACGTAATCTTTGGAAAGGGTCCCGGTGGACTAGCTGTTCCGAATGACGCTGAGGGACACGCACCCATGTGGAAGAAGAAATCTATATTTTGGGACCTACCCTACTGGAAAGACCTAGAGGTCCGCTCCTCAATCGACGTGATGCACATGATGAAGAACCTTTGCGTGAACCTGCTAGGCTTCTTGGGCATGTATGGGAGGACAAAAGATATACCTGAGGCACGGGAGGACCTGCAAAGTTTGCACGAAAAAGACGGCATGCCTCCGAAGCAGTATAAAGGTCTTGCCAGCTACGCTCTTACGAAAGAAGAGAAAGAAATCTTCTTTGAATGCCTGCTCAGTATGAAGGTCACGACTGGCTTCTCGTCGAATATAAAGGGAATAATAAATATGCCAGAGAAAAAGTTTCAAAACCTAAAGTCTCATGACTGCCACGTGATTATGACGCAACTGCTTCCAGTTGCATTGAGGGGGCTTCTACCGGAAAACGTCCGATTAGCCATTGTGAAGCTATGTGCATTCCTCAATGCAATCTCTCAGAAGGTGATCGATCCAGAAATCGTACCAAGGCTAAGGAGTGATGTGGCGCAATGTCTTGTCAGTTTCGAGCTGGTGTTCCCACCATCCTTCTTCAATATCATGACGCGCGTCCTAGTTCATCTAGTCGACGAGATTGTCATCCTGGGGCCCGTATTTCTACACAATATGTTCCCCTTTGAGAGGTTCATGGGAGTCCTAAAGAAATATGTCCGTAATCGCGCTAGGCCAGAAGGAAGCATCTCCATGGTCCAACAAATAGAGGATGTTATCGGGTTTTGTGTTGACTTCATTCCTGGCCTTAACAAGATAGGTCTCCCTAAATCGCGGTATGAGGGGGAGACTGACTGGAAAAGGCACTCTTGGAAGAGACTCAATAATATGCAGGGACGGATATTCTTGGTCTCAAGCACACTACACAGTTCTACAGAACTCTACCTTGGTGACCCCGTATGTCGATGAACACAAGAACAGTCTGCGCTCCAAACACCCGGAGCAGTGCGATGACTGGATTACATGTGAACACATCAGGACTTTCAGCAGTTGGTTGGAAACACATCTCAGAGGTGACAACACTGTTTGTGATGAGTTGTACTTGTTGTCCGGGGGACCATCTTTGACTGTATTGACTTACAAAGGATACGAGATAAATGGGAATACATTTTACACGATCACCCAAGATCAAAAGAGCACCAACCAAAACAGCGGTGTCCGCTTTGATGCAGCAACCGAGAGCGGAAAGGATACATATTATGGTTACATAGTGGACATATGTGAACTTGACTACAGACCTAATTTTAAGGTCCCTTTGTTTAAGTGCAAATGGGTCAATCTGTTAGGCGGCGGGGTACAGGTAGACCCACAGTACGGAATGACAACAGTGGATCTGAAAAATCTTGGGTACACTGACGAACCGTTCGTCCTAGCCAATGATGTGGCACAGGTTATCTATGTGAAGGACATGTCTACCAAACCGAGAAAAAGAAAAGATAAGGAAGCGAATACATCATACGATGAGCCAAAGCGCCACATAGTTCTTTCAGGAAAAAGGGACATCCTGGGAGTGGACGGCAAGACAGACATGTCTGAAGATTATGAAAAGTTTCATGAAATTCCTCCCTTCAATGTCAAGGCTGACCCAAGCGTCCTGATAAACAATGAAGATTATCCATGGTTACGACACAATAAGCAAATGACACAAGCGAAGAAAAAGTGAAGACTTTCTCCCGCAACTATTATGATGATACCATGCCAAATTTGTAACAGACAAGTATGCTATGCCAACTTTTTGAGAGTTCATTTGAAAACTATGAATTTAGGTCGAATTTTCTCTATAGGTGCATCTATGTACAAATTTAAACTATTCAAATTTGAAAACTAGTGGCACTAACAGAAAGTTTATATTTTTTCTAAAACTAATGGCACTAACAGAAAGTTTATAATTTTGCTGACCTAAAAGCAAAAAGAATTAAAAAATAAAGCAAAAAACAAAAGAAAATAAATAATACAGAAAACAAAACAAAAAACTGGAAAAAAATAAAAATAGCAACAATAAGTATTTTGTTGTAAGTAGAAACAAAATAAAATAAATAAAGCAACAAAGAAAACAAAAAAACTAAAAAAGTGTTTTCAAATTTGAAGACTAATGGCACTAACAAAAAGTTTATAATTTTTCTAAAACTAAAAGCAAAAAGAATTAAAAAATAAAGCAAAAAAACAAAAGGAAACAAATAATGCAGAAAACAAAACAAAAAAACTTGAAAAAATAGGGCTCACCCCTATAATATTTGTTATGACTAACTAAAATTACCAAATTGAGTATAATGATAAAACATAGTAATATTAAATAGTAGGAAAAAGTTTGACTCAAAAATCAATTTTTATAGTAAAGTTATTCATAAACTAGTGATTCACACAAATTTAAAAAAATCAAATTTAAACTATTCAAATTTTAAAACTAATGGCACTAACAGAAAGTTTATAATTTTTGTGACCTAAAATAAAAGAGAAAACACTACAAAACTATAAGTCTTTAGTTCTAAGTAGAAACAAAAAAAACAAAAAAAGTGCCACCTACTGGGCCCCCACGGCCTGAATACGACTAGAAACCCTACCATGGGCCAGGATTCAGGCCCGCGGGAGGCCCAGTAGGCCCACAGGCACAAATTGCAGTGTTAGGCCCGAAAGCCTGCTTTAGAGAGGAGCTCAAGAGGGAAGGCGCACCGCACCTTATAAACAGGTGTGCCTCCCTCTCAACTAGCGAGGTGGGACTAAATATTTGGGTTCGGGGCAGCACAGGCCTTTGGTCCCGGTTGGTGGCACCAACCGGGGCTAAAGGGCGGCATTAGTCCTGGTTGGTGCTACGACCCGGGACTAATGCCCCCCTTTAGTCCCGGTTGGTGCCACCAACCGGGACCAAAGGCTGCCACCAACCGGGACCAAAGGCTGCCACCAACCGGGACCAAAGGCTGCCACTTCCCGCCCTTTGGGCTGCTGAAAAGAGGCCTTTGGTCCCGGTTGGTGGCACCAACCGGGACTAAAGGGGGGCATTAGTCCCGGTTGGTTTCACGAACCGGGACCAATGCTCTTGCTATATATACAACACTTGTCAAAAATTTCATTCAGTTCCTCATTCTCCCCGCCGCCGACGCCGCCCTCTGCCCCGACGCCCTGCTCCTCGTCGTTGTCGCCCGCGCACGTCATCGCAGCCCCCGTCGTCGCCCGCGCTGCCCCGACGTCGTCGCCGCCCCCACCGTCGCCCGCACGGGGTCAGGTGGCTACCTCGTAGCCCGGCCTAAGTGGTCCAAGACTGAGAATGATCTGGTTTATAAAGGGATCGAACCAGAGACAATTAACTGGCCAGACCGTTCCCGGACTTGGTTCTTCGGGGCTGGCGGAACCTTGGACCCTGTAACAGGGAAGTGCATTTGGATGAACGATCAAATGGACATACCAGTCAGGAAGCTTAAGTAGTATATCGAAGCAGCGCAGGAAGGGACGTTCTTTCCAGACAGAGAGAACGACGAGCTCATAGTGGCCCTCGGGAATCCTGAGCACCCTGGACGGACACGAGGCATGCCAGGCTCCATTCCGTGGAAGGTTGGGTTTCCGGACGCAGGCGGTTACAAATCCCATGAGAGGAGGAAAAAAGTGCAGCAGACCCAAATGCAGGCGCTGCAAGCAAGGGTAGACGCGATAGAGGAACGAGAAGCAAATCGCAGCAAACATACTACCGAAGCCTCCCCCGAAGCTACCCCGCCATCTCAGCGCAGAAGCTGCGTGGCTTCCACCGAGCTGCTTCAGCCGGAGCATGCCTTGACGGCTCCTGCCAGCTATCCCGTGGATGCTATCACGGAGTCTCAAAATTGCCACCTTATGACGCAATGGATGAATTTGAAGGTCAAGGCGGCTGTTGGCTCTGTTTATCCTACTAAACCCGGCGCAACTTTTCACTGCCGGCCGATTCCAGAAGGATATGCTAGGGTGATGGTGGATGAAATAACGGAGGGATTTGAGGACCTCCAGCTTGACCACCCTACCGGTGAAGGGGAGACTCGGCTGGGGTCTGCTCTGAAGACTCCATGCCTATGGCGGAAGGAGCTCATCAACCTTCCGAACTGGACGCCTCTGCCTCCTCCTCCTCCGGCGAGTCAGGGCACTCCGCCTCCTCCACCGCCTCCTCCTCCGGCGAGTGACGATCAGGGCCCTCGGCCGGCTCCTTCTCCGGCGCGTGGCGGCACTCCGCCTCCTTCTCCGCCTGCGCCGACGCGCTTGAGCAGCCAGCCTCCTCCTTCTCTGCCTCGTCAGCAAGGGCGGAAGAGACCTGCCGCCGCTCCAGCTGCTCCGGCGCGTCATAGTCCTTCTCCTTCGCCTCGTAAGCAATTAAAGAAGACAACCGCTCCGTCTGCTCGGTCGGCGTCTAGCAGTACAACCAGAGGTGGGAAGACATACAGATTCGGTCCTTCTCTGAAGATTCCAGAGAAGTTACCATACGAGAGGACCCCGGAGGAGAACGCGAAGATCGCGCGAACCGAAGTGGATGACTGGTTTCAAGGGTTGAAAGCAAAGAGACATCCACCTCCGGAGGAGAAGGTAGATCCGGTGAAAGTGAAGCGCACTCTGGCTGCCCTGGCAAAACCACCCAAGTCTCCGCCGAAAGGCAACTATGAGCGCATTATTGCAAAGACATGGGCCGAAGCAGAGCGGTTGGGAAGTACAGTCAGTGATCAAAGGCTAAAAGAACGACGAGCAGCTGGGAAACAAATTGCCCAGCTCGGCGAACAAGCGAAGCAATCATGCCCCCCCCCCTCAAGGTGCCTAGCGACATCGTCGATCCGAGGATGGTGCCCGGTTATGGCAATGTTGACGATTACCTGCCCGACGATGTACATTATGATCCCATGGAGGTGCAGATACACAGATACGAGTACGGGGAGCCACTCGTCAAAGATGAAAAATCTTTAACAACGATGATATGAAGATTACATGATTGGTACTTGAAAATCTGCAGAGAGTCTGGGGGAGGAGTACTTTGTATGCGAGAGTTAAACCGGAGCATGACCTCATTGGAATTGAACTGTTGCCTATTCCATTTGAGGAGTTCTATCAGTTTTTCAATCAATTGGCCCTCGATAAAACAACGATCACCTGCTACTGTCTGTAAGTACTACTACTTCTATCATTAAGTCTCTCTATATAGCTCATCTCTTTCATTGCATGTATTTATAATTATCCTCACTATATTATGCAGAATGAAGATCGCCGAATTGAAGAAAAGACAAATCGGTGATATTGGGTTCGTTAACACATATCTCATAGATGCAACTGAGGTTGAACATCGTCCCGGAGATACCGAGGCCAACTTGCTACGATCATTCAAAAAAATGAAAACGAAGATATAATACTCTTTCCTTACAACTTCAAGTGAGTGTTACTGTCTTGTGCATATTCGGTTTCCCTTATATATTAGTCCAGGTTATAGTAATGTAATTGATGAGTTATGCATGCGTGTGCAGTTTCCACTATATTCTCCTAGAGATTAGGCTTGAGCAGGGAGTAGTAACCGTCTTGGACTCTAAACGAAAAGATCCCCAGGAGTATGCGGACATGACTGAAATCCTCAAGAAGTAAGTTAAATCGATCATTATCCACCATATCAGCAACTTTGTTCATTTCCTGATATCAAGTAATTGTTTTCTTTGTCCGGCAGGGTTTGGAGAAAATTCACCAGAAAAGTTCCGGGACTGCCGAAGGAGCTAGAATTTAGACACCCGAAAGTAAGTACTATAGTAGCATGTTCCGCGCATCTCCTAGTGATTCAAGCGCTAGTTTCATCAATACCATTTAGCATTCTTGCTTATCAGTTTGATTGACCTCTATTTCTTGTAAAGTGGTTGTGGCAGGAACAAGGGAATGATTTCTGTGGATACTACATCTGCGAGTCCATCCGCCACATGACCTGTGAGCGGGGCGGGTACTCTAACGAACAATATGAAGTACGTAAATAACAACATTCACAATTTTATTTTATTACCATCATTTGTATTGAGTTTCATTCATTCATATATATATGTATTGACCCCCTTCTTCAAATTAGATGTTTCGGAAGCGGGATGAACTCCTAGAACCAGCTTGCATGCGAGCAATTCAAGAGGAATTGGCGGCATTCTTTCTTGACAAAGTGATCGCTGAAGACGGAGAATACTATGTGGACCATGAGTCCGTATGATTATATTTGTAAGAGATAATTATTGTATATATGTAGCCGGTAGTGTCGGATAGATATACGAGAACTTGTTGTTCGACCAATCTCTCGGAGAAGGGGAGGTGGTCGATATCACTTCTCCATGTATGCATATATGTTCATGACGATCTTCTGTTTCCTTCGTTTGCTTACTAGCTAACTAGCGTGTCTAGTCCTCTCTATACATATGTATAGTACGTAGCGTCGACCAAGCACGGACGTAAGAGAGGACACTTCTCTCTATTAATTATAGCTAGCTAACACAATATATGAAACACCTAAATTAACCCCCCAAAACCCCCCACCCCCCCCCCTTCAAAAAAAAAAAAACCCCCAGGCACAGAAAAGCTGACGCGTGGATGCCTATTGGTCCCGGTTGGTGCCACCAACCGGGACCAAAGGGTCTCCTGCCTGGGCTCTGCGCACTGCCCACGTGGAGGCCCATCAGTCCCGGTTCTGGATTGAACCGGAACTAAAGGGTCGGGGCATTAGTACCGACACTTTAGTCCCGGTTCAGGAACCGGACTAAAGGCCCTTACGAACCGGGACTATAGGCCCTTTTTCTACCAGTGTGTGGTTTGGAGTTCTAGGATTATATTTTGTAGCTTATGTGGTTGAAATGTTGCCATTGGATTATTAGTGGCTTATGTTATGATTATTTTCATGGTGGTGTTGGATATGATACTTTTGGAGTATTACTTTGGATATCATGCTGCCTTTGGAGTATTAGTGGTTAGCATGATTATTTTCATGATGATACCTGTTATTGTCTTTGGGAGTATTACCTTGGATATCATGCTGCCTTTGGATTATTAGTGGTTCGCATTATTATTTTCATGATGATACCTATTATTATATTTGGGAATATTACCTTGGATATCATGCTGCCTTTGGATTATTAGTGGTTAGCATGATTATTTTCATGATGATACCTGTTATTATCTTTGGGAGTATTACCTTGGATATCATGCTGCCTTTGGATTATTAGTGGTTAGTATGATTATTTTCATGATGCTAGTTAATGTTCTATTGCTCAGAGTATTATTTTCGGAGATGATGTTTAGATATGGATCTTAGCCGAATAGCTTTATTCTTGTTATTGGAGTAGTAGGAGTATTGTTTTCGGACTCATCATGACAGTAGTGTTGTGCTACCCTTGGAGTATTTGAGATGATGATATTATGCTTGGATTATTTGTTCGATATTGCTATGATTTGATTATAGTTTAATAGTTGATGTTGGAGTAGTAGTTACCACAAGTATATTTTTGGGGAATGACTTATAGGTGATTTATATGTTGATATGTTGAGCTGTACAGATTGGCAGGATGTTGATGATGAGGTTGGAGGCCAAGTGTTGGTCGTGGTAGTGATCGCCAGAAAGATCACAGTTTGAGACCAAGTGTTGGTCATGGTAGTGAGCGTCGGAAAGATCACAGTTTGGTTTTGATCACGAGGTGATCGAGATGGTATATTGCTTGGCTGGTTAGCCAAGAGAGATATGGTTATGGAGATATGAGATGTTGGTTCATCAGTATTGTAGTAGTTTCATATCATGCTTAGTAGTTGCTGTTGTATCATGGTAGATGTTAATTCAATTAACCTGTTAATGCTATGTTATTTTCTTGCCTTGATGTTTATGGTTGTTGTGAGCTTGCAAGTACATTCAATGTACTAACCTGGCGTGTCATGCCAGATTGCAGGTGATGTCGTGATTGCTTGATTGCTTGTCGTGGTTGCCGTACATGCGAGCTAGATCGTGTCCCAGCCAGAGTCCCTGCAGAGTGGAGTTCACCACCTTTGTCGTTGTTCCGCTGCTAGAAGTTTTCCGCTACTAAGAGTTGTTCCGCCGCTGGCATAGAGCAAGTGTAGTATCGCAGGCATAGTGTCGCCATGCTGATGTGATCATTGTAACATCAGACCTGTGTAATTATTATTTTTGTAATAAGAGCTGATTTGTTCTATGTCAAGCAGTGCCGTATTCCAGAGATTTCTCCTCGATCTCTGGGCTGGAATATGGGGCGTTCCGGTTTCTCTGAGCTGGGGTGCCACAATGCATGAAGGGGAAGGAAAGAGGGGGGTGAGGCAAGGAAGTGGGAATCCTAATACACACTTTCCTTCCCCCCCCCCTTTACTTCTCCTCCGACTATAGCCTTATAGGGCGCACCAGCCCTTGTGGGCTGGTGTGTTCCTTCACAAGGCCCATATGGCCCATAGGATTGCCGAGGGTACCCGAAACACCTTCCGGTGACCCGATAAGTACCTGATACCCTCCAGAACACTTCTGGTGTCTAAATACCATCATCCTATATATCAATCTTTACCTCTTGACCATTTCGAGACTCCTAGTCATGTCTGTGATCTCATCCAGGACTCCGAAAAACATTCAGTCACCAAATCACATAACTCACACTCCCTCCATTCCTTTATATAAGGTGTATTTGTTTTTTCAAAAGTTAAACAAGTGCATGTTTGACCGAGTTTTTAGAAAAATATATAAATAACCACAATACAAATTTTATATCGTTGATCCATCATGAAAAGTAGTTTCATGTCTTATCTATTAGGTATTCCCGATGTTGTTATTTTGTTCTATAATCTTGCACGGAAACCAATACATCTTATATTCTTGAAAGGAGGGAGTATAATACAAAATCATCATCGAACGTTAAGCGTGCGGACCCTACGGTTTCGAGAACCACGTAGAAATGACCGAGACACCTCTCCAGTCAATAACAAGTAGCGGAACCTGCATGCTCATATTGGCTCCTACATATTCTACGAAGATCTTCATTGGTTGAACCATTATGACAACATACGTTATTCCCTTTGTCCCTCGGTATTTTACTTTCCCAAGATTCTATCGTCGGTATCTTCATACCTAGTTCAATCTCATTACCACCAAGTCTCTATACTCATTCCGTAATACATCATATCACAACTAACTCATTAGTCACTTTGCTTGCAAGGCTTCTTATGATGTGCATTACCAAGAGGGCCCAGAGATACCTCTCTGATACTCGGAGTGACAAATCCTAATATCGATCTATGCCAACCCAACAAACACCTTCGGAGATACCTGTAGAGCATCTTCATAATCACCCAGTTATGTTGTGATGTTTGATAGCACACAAGGTATTCCTCCGGTATCTGGGAGTTGTATAATCTCATAGTCGAAGGAATATGTATTTGACATGAAGAAAGCAATAGCAATAAAACAGAACGATCAAAATGCTAAGCTAACGAATGGGTCTTGTCCATCACATCATTCTCCTAGTGATGTGATCCCGTTCATCAAATGACAACGCATGGCTGTGTTTAGGAAACTTAACCATCTTTGATTAACGAGCTATTCAAGTAGAGGCTTACTAGGGACACTATGTTTTGTCTATGTATCCACACATGTATCAAGTTTCCGGTTAATACAATTCTAGCATGATTAATAAACATTTATCATGAAAAAGGAAATATAAAATAACAACTTTATTATTGCCTCTAGGACATCTTTCCTTCAAATGCTACTTTATCCTTGTGCTTGTTGTTCTTCTTCTTCTGACTGGTGGCCTCGTCGTCATCTTCTAAGTCGGCGTCGACACCATCTTCTTCTCCAGGTAGTTTCCTCCCCTCCTCCACTGAGCACACTTGTCCACCATGGTGTAAAGTTCCTTCACAGTCTTGGGCAATCAAACGTTCATCTTGGAACGTATCCGATGGTTGCGCACATTGTACTAAAACACAGCTATCATAGCTGCCGGGTGGATATCTAGAATATTCCCGTGGACTCAGCTGAACTTGTGCATGTACTTTCACAGAGTCTCTCCTTCCTTTTGCGGGTGAAGCTGCAAATCATTGGGCTGTCCTGGTTCTTGGTGGCCGCCCATGAAGGCATGAACGAACTGATGGCATAGGTCAGCCTAGGTTGAGATGGAGTTCTCGGGCAGGCCTTGCTAAGATTTGTGAATTCTATGCAGAGCCTCCATTTTCCATTTGCCTTGCTAAGATCTGTGTATTACCCCTCTGGCCAAACCAGCCACCTCAAGTTTCTTGATTTGCTCTGCAATGAATTGATGCCGCTCCAAGGCTTGGTTTCGGACATTCTGCATGATGGGTCGGGCATGTGGGCAGACAGCAAGGTGGTGCTCGATTACCTCCCTGGGAACACCGGGGATGTCAGATGGTTGACAGGCAAACAAATCAACATTCGCCCGTAAGAAGGCAATGAGCGCGCTTTCCTATTTGTCATCAAGGGTGGCACTGATAGTAAAAGTACCATCAGTGCCAGCCAGCCCTTCGGGGACCTTCACATGGGGTGCAACAGCCTTGGATTTCTTGTTGTTGGAACTCCCCGTCAACTCACCAACGGGTGCATCACACTCCGAGGAGGTACGCTTCCTATATTCCTTGCTGGCATCCCTACTAGCTTTCTTCTTTCCTTTGCTTTCCTTCGTAGGAACTGTGGCTTCTGTGGCCTCTGCCACGACTGCTTCCTGGTACATCTTACCGACGCAAATAATTGCGTCCTTCTCGTCTAACGGAACGGAAATGACACCCACCGTCCCTGGCATCTTCAAGGTGTTGTAGGCATAGTGGGATGCTGCCATGAATTTTGCTAGAGCTTGGCATCCAAGGATTCCATTGTACGGCAGGGGGGTCGACAACATCAAAGACAACCTTCTCAGTCCGGTAGTTCAACTCTCCCCCAAATGTCACTGGCAACCTGATCTTTTTGTTAGGATGACTCCTAATGGGGTTGATTCCTTGAAACGTGCCCGTGACTTTGAGCTCTTCCTCCCTATCTGAAGTTTGCTGATGACCTTTGGGGAAATCAGATTCAACCCGACCCCGCCGTCAACCAACATCTTCGTGACCTTGAGGTTACAAATCGTTGGTGAGACCAACAATGGAAAACATCCCACCGCGGTGGTGCGATTAGGATGGTCCTCTTTGTCAAAGATGATGGGCATGTGTGACCACTTGAGCGACTTCCGAGAGTCTGCCGCTGGCTCCACGACATTAACCTCATGCACCCACCATTTGAGTTGGCAGTGAGAAGAGTGCAGAGATGCACCCCCATCAATGCATAGGGCATCAGTGTCCTTCTGGAATTCCTGCTCGCTGGTTTCCTCTTCATCCCTTCCATCACTTTCATCATTGCAATCCTCCTTCTCTCTGCCCCTGGCGGGTTTTCCTTCATTCTGAGGAGCCTTGCCGGGGAGATTTGCTTCACCGCCTCGGCCCTTCCTGCTAGCGCCACTCTGACCTTTTTCCTTATCACGCTTCTCATATTCATCCCTCTGCTTCTTGACGGGCTGCTCAACCTGATGACATTCCTGGAGATCGTGGCCCTTGGTCCGATGAACCTTTCAATATGGCCCATCACCTTTCCCAGCTCTCTCGGCAGCCACAGCCTCCCAGCAATCAGTGCACGCGACAACCTCCTTGTTGGGGGGCTTCGGCCTTAGTTTTCTTGCCTGTACTAGACTTGCATGATCCCTCAATGGTCAGTACTACCTTATCATTGCACTTCTTGTTGCGCTTCTTGTTCTTATTCTTCTGACTGGTGGTCTCGTCGTCATCCTCTGAATCGATGTCGACGCCATCTTATTCTCCAGGGAGTTTCCACCACTCCTCCACCCGAGCACACTTGTATACCAAGGTGTAAAGCTCTTTCATAGTCTTGGGCAGCCGAACGTTCGTCTTGGAACGTATCCGACGATTGCGCACATTGGACTGGAATGCAGCTATCATAGCTGCCGTGGAATATTTTTGTGGACTCGGCTAAATCTTTGCATGTACTTCCGCAGTGTCTCTCCTTCCTTCTTTGGGAGAAGCTGCAAATCACTGGGCTGCCCTAGTTCTTGGTGGCTGACCGTGAAGGCGCCAATAAACTCATGGCACATGTCAGCCTATGTCAAGATGGAGTTCTCCAGCAGATGAATCAGCCAAGACCTAACATTTGGCTTGAGCACCAAAGGGCAGTAGTTGGAAAAAACATTCTCATCTCTGCCCCCGGCAGCCCGAACGGCGATGGTGTAGATGCTCAAGAACTCTGCTAGGTTCAGTCTTCCATCATACTTCTCTGGTATCTCTAGCTTGAACATGCGAGCGGACGGCCAACGGACTTACCGCAGCTCACAGGTGAAGGCAGGGCACCCTGCCTCGAAAGGTAGGTATCCGCCTCCATCGAGCATAGGCTCGTCGACATTGGGGAAATCGCACCCATTGGACTGGTGGTGGTTGTCATGGTGTTGCTCGATGATGACGTGCACACCTTCGCTCTGCCTGTCCTCCGAGGCTCGCCTTCAGTCTTGATGTGCTCGACGATCAGATGTAGCCTTCAAGGAATCATGAAGCTCTTGGTCGCGCAGCCTCCGCACTGATTGCCGCGGTGGGGATTGCACCGTGGGGGTGGCCCCTTCTACACAGCCAGCAGCTTGGGCTGCCGTCATCGTCTACGGTGGCCGTGGCAGGCCAGCTCGTTGCCAGCCCCCAGCCTTGGCATAGCCAATCAGACTCCGAATGGTGGCTCTCCACTCATGAATCTGATCAGCTGCCGGCGGGAATCTCAGTAGCAGCTCGGCCCCCGCCATGGCCTCCAAAGCAGTACTTGGCATAGGCGATGATGATGTGGACCGCAGCATCGCTCGGCTCCTGATGGTGGCTGCGCCGGACTCCAGTCGCTAGGAGCCAGTCACTAGGATGGCGTGGTGATGAGGCGGTGGCACGTGTGGACCAATGACCCCATTCAGAGCATTGGCTGGGCCAGTTTGCTCCAGGGGCGGTGCATGTCCTGCGACCGCGCCCGCGATGGGGGCAGTCGGAGGATTGCGATTCGCCTCAGAGCGAACATCACCACTATGGTTATGCCCCTCGGCTAGGTAGGGAGGGACAGAAGGAATAATCTCTCTAGCCGTACCTCGCGGAGTGTGGTCGTCAGGATGTTGTTGGTGTTATCCTTCTTCGGTGCCTCCTGCTCCTACTTTAGCCGGTGGGAGGTGTTGATGATGCCGCTTGCACCGACCACGTCTCCCGCAGCACCCACACCCTCACGCCCCTCCGCATTCCCCATGGCGTCGGCGGTCGTGGGAGGTGGGGCCTTCGAGGTGGACGGGTGAGCTGCGGCACCAGACTTCTTCTTTAGCGCCATGGTCGATGGAACTGTCAATGATGAAAATGGTGATGAAGATGACGCGCTGCTTACGCTCTCAGGTTCGCGCAAGTGACCCCCCTACCTGGCTGTGACGCCCCAAGACCGACGCTTTAGATGCCTTCCATGTGTTTCTGAGTTTCGTTGGGTGATTTGCTTTGTCTGTTGCATTCATCTTTGCATCATGTGCATTGCATCATGTCATCATGCCATCTTGCCATTTCTTTTTTTCATAAAAAAACTCAACTAAATAAAATGCATAGATCTTTGATCTATTTAAATTGAGGGAACTCACATGGTGATTTCTCTATATAACATATCCTCCTATTAATTATGGAGCTATTACAAATATTCCATTTGTTTGGAATTAACCGAAACACACTTGCAAATTATCCCAATGCCTTTGTTATCTTAATTCTTGTGTAACACCCACAATGCGGCTATATCTCCCACGTGTTGGGGCACGACTAAGAGGCATAGCCGCCTGGTAGGTTTGTCGCAAGAGGGGTAATGTTCACACAATCCCATGTACTGAATAAGAAAGGGATAAAGAGTTGGTTTACAATCGCCACTTCACACAGATACAAGTTAACCATACATCATCCAAAGTACAAACAAAGGTCCGACTACATAACCAAAATAAAAGAAGACAACCCCAAATGCTAGATCCCCGATCGACCCGACTGGGCTCCACTACTAATCAACAGGCAACAAAACAAAACAACGATCAAGATCTTCATCGAGCTCCCACTTGAGATCGGTTTTGTCACCTGCACTGGTATCATCGGCACCTGCAACTGTTTGGAAGTATTTGTGAGTTAGGAGGACTCAGCAATCTCACGCCCACGAGATCAAGACTATTTAAGCTTATGGGAAGGATAAGGTAATGAGGTGGAGCTGCAGCACTAAGCATATATGGTGGCTAACATACGCAAATAAGAGGGAGAAGATAAGCAACGCAACGGCCGAGAAGCTAGAAGTGATCAAGAAGTGATCCTGAAACTACTTACGTTCAAGCATAACACAAGACCGTGTTCACCTCCCGGACTCCGCAGGAAAGAGACCATCACGGCTACACATGCAGTAGATGCATTTTAATAAAGTCAAGTGTCAAGTTCTCTACAAACCGGACATTAACAAATTCCCATCTACCATATAACCATGGGCACAGCTTTCGAATGTTTATGCCCTGCAGGGGTTTCCCAACTTAGCCCATCACAGGCTCTCACGGTCAGCGAAGGAAATTCCTTCACCCGGGAAGACCTGATCAGTCTCAGAATCCCGGTTACAAGACATTTCAACAATGGTAAAAAAGACCAGCAAAGCCACCCGATGTGCCGACAATCCTGATAGGAGTCGCATGTATCTCGTTCTCAGGGAAACACCGGATGGGACAAGCTACGAGTAAAACCAGACCTCGAGTTTCCCCGAGGTGGCCCCACAGGCGGCTCGGTTCGGACCAACACTTGGAGAAGCACTGGCCCGGGGGGTTAAAATAAAGATGACCCTCGGGTTGGCCGACCCAAGGTAAAGGTATAGGTTGCTAGGCGAATGTAAAACCAAGGTCGGGCCTTGTTGGAGGAGTTTTATTCAAAGCGAACTGTCAAGGGGTTCCCATAACACCCAACCGCATTAGGAACGCAAAATCAAGGAACATAACACCGGTATGTCGGAAACTAGGGCGGCAAGAGTGGAACAAAACAACAGGCATAAGGCAGAGCCTTCCACCCTTTACCAAGTATATAGATGCATTAATTAAAATAAGAGATATTGTGATATCCCAACATATGCATGTTCCAACATGGAACAAACTTCAGCTTCACCTGCAACTAGCAACACTATAGGAGGGGCTGAGCAAAGCGGTAACATAGCCAAACAATGATTTGCTAGGAAGGTGGGTTAGAGGCTTGACATGGCAATATGTGAGGCATGATATAATAAGTGGTAGGTAGCGCGACATAGCAATAGAACAAAGAACTATCAAGCAAAGGTAGAAGTGATTTCGAGGGTATGGTCATCTTGCCTGAAATCCCGCAAGGAAGAGGAACGAGTCTGAGAAGTAGACGACCCAACGTAGTCGAATGAATCCTCACAACTCCATAACGGAACCGAAGCTAATGAGAGAAGCAACCCGGAAAGAAGCAAGCAACATAGTAAACAACCATCACATAAACATGGCATGATGCACAACCAAGTATGATGCATGTCCGGTTTAAAGAGGCATGGCATGGCAAAGTGCAAAAACAATACTACAAATTAAGTGGAGCTCAATATGCAACAAGTTGCATATTGACGGAACACCACATTCAAGTTATTTAGTTCGATATCGTTTATGTACCCAACAATATTAAATGTTGATTATCATGGCAAGAGGTCAAGCAAAAGAAAACCACCTATCTAGGCAAGTTTGAATGAGGCCGGAAATAACAAACAACAATTCCGGTAAACCCTCATGGGCATTTAGCAATTTAAAGCCACAACAATTTTAAAAAATTTAAATGTTGTTATCATGATGCGGATGACATATGAAAGTATTATGCAATATTTATGAAAAAGTTGATAAGAGCATTTTATGAAGCATTTATCATCGTGACGGAAACAAAAGGGGTGCCATGACAACGAAACCAAAAATGATGCCACGGCAACATATCGGTTCCGGTAGCTCATTGAGATTCCGGTGCAAAGGAAGTGTGGCGGGAGTGTGCAAAAGATGGTGGGGTGATCCCGGTTATCAGGTTCCCACGGGTGGACGGCATGGCAACAAGGAGGAACAACTAACGTTCATGGGAGAATACAACATCTAAACATGCATCTCATACAACACACATGCATTCATTCCGTGGGTCATCATCTCGGCAGTTATACCTTCGAAGGTGCATTCTCGGAGCAGTTCGGGTTCGATGCAAAGTAGAGGAAGTAGACGTTCTCGGGATGTTCATAGTGGAGGTAGTCGTTCATGTTCGGGAAGTGGTAGAGGTACAAGTCTTCGACAACGGTCATCGTACACGCTTCGAGGTCGTTGGTAGAGGTTCTCGCAATCTCGGCGACGCTAGTGGTACACGTTTTCGTAGTTGTAAACATTCCATAGATGTTCAGGGTCACGGTGAGGAACTTGACGTCCACAGGGTCAACGGTAGGGGTACTTGGCAAAATTCACGTCGACGGTAGTTGTACTCGTATCGTCGTGGAAGTAGTCGTTCACTTGCCGGTCTTTGGCAATGGTCGTTGTACACAGTTCATAGACGTTCGGGTCTCCCGTAGAGGTGCTAGACGCATCCCAAATATGTAGTCGTACACGCATGTAGATGAACTTGGCGGGTCCTCGACGTCCTCATACTTGGCGTTTGGTGCGGTACTTGCCGAGCAAGAGGCAAAGTCATGGTTCGATGGTCTTGGACGCAAAGGTGGTTGCAGCCACGGAAGGCCGTCGGAGCGGGAGCAGGAGCGCGAGGAGGGCCATGGCATGCACGGGTCTACCGGACCTGCAACTGCAGTTGATGACGACGGCAGAGGAGACCTTGGGGTCGGCCCTGGTGTCAACTTGACCATGGAGATGACGGAGGTTGGTGGCTGGAGGTGGAGGGGAGCACAACAAGGCGGACGACAGCGGCCCGCTCGCCGACACTGCTGGTGGCGGAGGTCGTCGGGCGACGGAGGCGGATGATACAAGGGGCGGTGGAGTGCCATGGCAGTTAGTGCAGAGGGGAAGGATTGGGCGCTGGGGGAGCAGCAAGACGCGCCATGGTGGTGGCTGCGAGCTCCTGCGCAGGGGGAAAGAGAGGGCAGCATGGTGGTGGTGCTGGAAGAACACGGCGCCGGCGGGGTTGCGAGGTGGTGCTCGGCATCCCTGGCGATGCGATGGGGCAGCGAGCTTGGGATGACTCCCACATAGGAGCAGAGAGGAGGAGGCCAAGCAAGGTTAGGCGGCGGATGCAGGAAGGAGGTACGGGCGCCGGACCGCGACAGTCGCGATGGCGGCGATGGGCCCGGTCGATAGGGAGAGATGGGGATCGGGTAAGAGCGGCACTGCTCTCCCTCTCTGATGGCGCATCGAGGGAGGAGGGGATCGAGCAGGGCTCTCCCAGGCTCGATGCATGCGGGTGTGGGTGGTGGCGGATGGTAACAAGAGGGGTGGAGGTGTTGAGCGGCTAGGGTTAGGAGGGTTAGGTGGGCCGGTGCGGGAGGCCCGGTTGGGAGGAGGTCCAACAGACCGGCGGGGATGGATTGGCCTAGAGAGGCCTGCTAGCTAAGCTCTCTCTTCCTCACTCCTCTTTAAAAAAACAGAGAACTAAAAGAAAGGAAAAGGAAAGAAGAGAAGGTTGGAAGAAGAATTTGGACATGCGGTTAATTTTCTTGGACTCACAAAAATATGCTTGGTCTGAGAAAATTAGAAGTGGCAAGATCGAACGATAAGAATTCAAACTCATTTGAATTTAATTCAAATGGGTTTGAACTAGGACTTTGTTAAAGGAAGGTCCAAAATTGTTGGGATTTTCGGTGGAGCTCAGGAAAAAGATGATAGAATTTATGGCGAAGTTTGAGGAGAAAACTCGAAGCCAGAAAAGGCTTGAGAGTTTAAATTGCAAGTGCGTTTGCGGTTAATAGCAAACTAATGGAATATTTTATAATAGCTCCCTAAATATCGATAGGGTATGTTATAAAGAGAACTCACCACGTGAATTCCCTCGATTTAAATGGATCAAAGATCCATGCCATTTGTTTAGTTGAGTTAAAAAATGGCATGATGACATGATGCAATGCACATGAATGCAACAGACAAAACATATCACCCGACGAAACTCGGAAAACCAAGGAAGGCATCTGAAGCTCCGGTCTCGGGGCGTTACAACACTCCACCACTACAAGAGGATCTCTGTCGGTGCGGAACGACACCTATGGGATCACGAGAATCCCTACTACGGTTAGCGGGGCGCGGGGTCGTGAGAAGAGCGGATCAAGCAGGTAGGACATGGTTTGTTTATCCAGGTTCGGGCCGCAAGGATGCGTAAAACCCTACTCCTGCTTTGGTGGATTGTGTATTTGTGTTCTTGAGCTGGCTATGGGGCGTGAGGAGCTCCAAAATGCCAAATCCCTCTCCTGGTCACCTCGGGCGTCCTTTTATAGGAAAAGGGGTGGCCACAGTGGCACACAGGAGGTGGAAAGGGAACAGTGATGCGAGGTTATCCCTCGCATTACATGACAAGGTGCATTTAATGCGTCCTGCTTAGGTGTCCTTTCTTTGTCGGGGACGGGGGAGAGATCTGCCTCGTCCGTCGTCGCTGCTCCTTCGTGTGTTGACACACGCCCTGGCCAGCGACGCCTGCGATGCCACGTAGGTGGGCAGGCAGCTGAGGTGGCGCAGTGGTGGGTCTTCACGAAGATCTGCATGCCACCACGCAGGTGCCTGGCCAGCTGGTTGGGTCGGCAGCTGCATGCATGCGGTGGTGGAGGCTCAGTCTGCGTGGGCCTGATGGTGGCCCTGCGGGTGTCCTTGGCAAGGGCCTTGCCGGGGCCCCGACAAGGGTCTTGCCGAGGCGCCTGCTGTCATCCCAGGCAAGGCGCTTGCCGGGGGCCTTGTGGTCTTCCTCCGCTGGGATCCCGCCAAGGGTTGTCATCTCCTTAGTGCGTATCCGGTCTTGAATGTCTTCACAAAGATCTGCATGTCGCCACGGGGATGTCTCCCGAATCCTTGCCCTTTGGGGGCAGTGGACTCACGGGTGATTCACCCCGTAGGCCCGGGACGAGTCGCCGCGGCAAGGGTCTTGCCGGGGCTGCTAGAACTGTCTCCCGGCAAAGATCTTGCCGGGGGAGTCCGCTTCATCCCCTTTGTCCTTTGTGGTCTTGGTCTTGGCGTCGTGGTTCTCTCAAGCTTCGGTCTTACCCTGGCTCACCTCCCTTGCCTTGCTTGGTGTGGAGGTGCCCGTGGCTCAGACTGCCCGTGCACAGTTATAGGGGTACAAAAAGTGTACCCCTCTTTTTGTACACCGACAGGAGCCCCCGGGCCTGGGCCACACATAAGCACAACGCGTTGTTTGGGCTAGGCCCAAAAACTGTGCGAGTAGGCGGGGTGGTTTTTACCGCGGTAAGATTCTTTGCGCGATGCGCTTCCCATGACTCCCGTGCATGGCGCGGCGCGGGGAGGCGCGTGTGACGTGGGCGGCATGCGTGGGGTTGGTTCCCGCAGGCATGCATCACGTCGTACTAAATGTGAAAGGAGGCGGCCCGTTGTTTTCCCCCATAAGAAAGGAATAACCGCGGGCGCGCTGCTCACTTTCTCCTCTTTCCTCGTGCTTTTTCCAATCTCAGAGCAGCTGTTTCCTCTCTTCCTTCCTTCCTAAGCTTCCGCCGTCGTTGCTTCGCCATCCCCCTTCCTCAGCCCTCTGAACTTCTTGGTCACCATGGCGCCCAAATTCGCCAAGGGCAAGGGGTGGCTAAGGGCGCTGGGACGGTGGAGCCGCCGGAGAGCGCGCTGTCGGGGGACCGGACGAAGTCCGCCTTCTTCTTCCCCTCGACAGTTGATGTTCAAGAGCTCCAGGCCTCCTTCAGGCCCCTATGGGGAGCGAAGACGGGGGGAGATAATTCGGGACACCCGGCGACGCGCATCATTCCTGCTGGTTGCGCCGATCCTGCTCCAAATCGGTATCCCTTTTTCATCGATTACCTTACTTGTGGGTTATGCCCTCCTTTCTCCGATTTCTTCTACGACGTTATGCGCCCCTTCGGGTTTCGTCTCTTGGATTTTACTCCGAATGCAGTGGCGTGCATGGCTTTCTTCGCGCATCTTTGCGAAGGCTTTGCCGGGGTGCAGCCCAACACGGCGATCTTCCGCCATTACTTCTTCCCTCGAATCCAGCCGGGAGGAGCCGTCTCCGGTTGCGTCACCTGGATCCCAAGATCCAAGGGGGCGTACCCAGACGGTGCCGTGAAGGAGAGGTGGGAGGAATGGCGTGGCTGGTGGTGCTGGATTGAAGATGAAAATCCGCCGGAATTATGCAAGGTCCGCCGAGTGCCGCCGGTCTGTGGCAGCGATTAGAGCGATGTCGACGCCGCCGATGGGAGGTTCACCATCGCCACCACCAGGATTCTCTGGCTCACCCAGGCCGGACTCACCCTTGAGATGATTGGGGCGGACTTCATTCGCCGCCGGATCGCCCCGTTGCACAACAAGGGGAGGCCAGCTTGGCTCTTTACGAACCCGGCTGACATTATGCGACTCCGCCCCGGCCTTGATCACAACTTCAAAGTGCTGGCGCATGCCCACTTCTGCCAGCGGCTTTTCCAGCTTGATGTGGGCAAGGCCGCGAGGGCTGCCGTGAAGGTCGGCAAGGCCATCAAGGGGCCGTTTTTCAAGCTGCCAGCGGGGGTGGTCCCGTTGTGCAACAATTCGCGCCGGTCCGAGATCATCGCCGTAATGCCAGACTATAACGCGCACGGCCCTGTCCCGAGATGGGAGGAGCCGAAGGACAAGGATGTGCAGCAATTCTTCGACACCCTGATCGAGGTGTACGTCAATGCCGACGCTGAGCGGTGGCTTATCATGGACACCACCCAGGCAGAGCTGGACTACATCACCACTAGGGCGAGGGAGGCTTAGCTTGCCATGGAGGCCGGCAGCGCCGGGGGCGTGGATGACAAGGCCGCAATGGCGGCAGAGGAAGAGGAGCTCACCCGGTGGGCGGCGGCCTCCGGGGAGGTCAGCAGCGCCGACACTGGATCTCCGCTCGTCGAAGACGCGGCCGATGAGTCGTCATCGTCGGAGGAGGACGTGGCGGCGGGCTCGATGCCAACCAGGAGAAGAGGGCGAGTCCCGCGGTGGGCTGGCTCCGGTGAGTCGGTCTGGCCCGGCAGGGCTGCGCGACCTCAATTGACCCTGGAGGGGTCTGGGCACCACACGAGGGCCACGGCAGCCAAGAGGCTGATGAAGGCCGCTGAGAAGAAGAAGACAACAACCCCTTCCTCATCTGGGCGCGCACAAACCCCGCCGTCTTCGCCTCCTCCGGCAGATGTCGACTTGGATGTTGACGCGGAGGTCACTTTTGATCTCGGGCCTCTCAGCACGAAGAGGAAGAGGAAAGCGGTGGAAGAGGAGGAGGTGGATGACGAGTAAGTACTCCGTTCCTTACTGCCATTTCCATTCCTCTGAATTAAGCCACCCATCTTGATCCATTTTTGCTTTTGCAGGGATGCAGAGACGTTGGCCTAGAGGGTGAAGAGGGGGAAGGCCTCAGCGGGCAGTCAGCCCCCAGCTGGGGCTTCAAGGACGCCACTGGTGGTGTTGAGCAGCCCGGACAGCAGCCCCCGGCATAGCCCCCAGCGTAAGTTCGTCACCCTCTTCTTACTCGACATGTGGTCGGCGTCCGATGCTATGGTGTTGACCTTGCCGGGTTTGCAGGAGGGAGCGGCAGCAGGAGGAGCCGCAGAGGGCTACCCCCAACACACCACCCCCATCGACTACGCCGCCGCGAGGGGCATCCCCGGCAAGGGCATCAAGCACGGAGACCACACCCATGGAGGAAGAGGGGAACTTGGGCACTGGTGACTCTGCCACGGCGCCGGATGCTAGCGGGGAGGGGACTTCTGCTTCACATCCTGGCACTGGTGAGTCGCCTATCCTCCGTCTCTGTTTTTCCCATATCCTTTTCTTGGCTTCCATGCTCCCATTACTACCCAGGCCCTCCTTCAACAGGTATGGAGGACGTGGATACCGTTGCTGGGAACATTGCTGAGGAGGCCGCCAAGGACGCTGCCGAGGTCGCCGCTGATGAGGCTACCAAGGATGCTGTCGAGGACACCGCGGCGGGGGCCGCCAAGGCGATCGGGGAGGCTTCTGCCGAGGGCGCCAACGGTGGGCCTGCCGGGGAAGCCGGCAAGCCCACCGCCGAGGAAGAGTCGGTTGATGATCAGCCTCCCTCCTCCTCAACCTCGGGCCCCGGCAGGTATCTGAAGGTGGGCGACGATCTTTTCGTCCACCTCCCAGGGTGTCAAGTTCCCGGGCGCCCGCCAAAGGAGAAGTCTTTGATGGCGAGGTGCTTGCCGCCACCGGGCTTGAGGTTGTCGGTGAGCCGGGCATTGGCGGTGACGGTTCTCCGGAAGAGCAGCTTTTCCGTGCTATGGGGGCCAACTTCCGAAATCTCCAGGTGCTCTACCGTGTCCGTCTGGACAAGGTTAAGTCCAGGATGGCAATGGTGGACCAGGCGGAGGTGGATTTCAAGGCGCGCGTTGCTGAGACGCAGACCTGGTTCCACTAGACTCGCGAGGAGCAGAGGGCCCTTCAGGAGGAATTGGCCAAGCACAATGTCGAGCTCACCATGAAGATGGCTGACATCGAGAAGGCCCAGGAACAGGCGGCGAACTTGGCTGCCGTGGCCGAGGCCGTCCGGAACCAGCATCAAGCCGCACTGGATTCCCAGGAAGAGGACCTCACAGCGCGTGAGGCGAAGCTTTCCGCGGCGCTCCATGGCAAGGATGAGGAGCTCGAGGCCCTTGTCGCGCGGCGCACTCGCGAGCTGGAGCAGAGGCACAAGGAGGCACTCGATGCCCAGGCTCTGGCCCATGCCGGCAAGGTAAGGGAGTTGGAGGTCGTGCAGGACGAGCTGAAGGAGCAGGCCCTCAAGCTGTCCAACGAGAAGAGCACGCTCAACAGCGCCTTGGTGGAGGCGCCGGGTGCGGTCATCAGCAGGGCTGGGGAGCTCTCCGAAGCACAAAACTCTGTCAGAGATCTCAAGCTGAAGCTGGAGGATCTCGAGAAGATGCTGTCGGAGAGCAGGGCTCGGGAGGAGACCTTGACCAGGAGCCTGGAGGAGGAGAAGCAGCTGCGGGCGAACGAGGCTGCCTCCCACCAGGATTATGTGGGGGGCGAGAACAGATGGATCAGCCGTCTGGAGGAGGTCGCCGGCAGGGTCACCTCGCAGTTGGCCACCATGGGGATGCCAAACGTGAGGTACGCCCCTGAGCGCAGCGGGACCGTCAACACCAAGTTGACCCTGTTCTTCGAGGGCGTCCTCGGAGCCTTGGCTTATCTTCACTCCAACCGAGTGGCCACATTGGCCGGGGAAGCCCGGCGACTTTGCCGGGGGGTCATGACCAAGGTCCTCACCAAGATGGCGTACTGGAATCCCGACCTCGACTTCGGTGCCGCGATGGATAGCTTGCCGGAGGGTGTTGACCTCACGATGCTCAAGGAGCGTATCAAGCCCGTCATCAGCAGCATCGACGAAATCAAGAGGGTGGAAGGCCAACGCCAGGATTAGGCATCCCGTTCTTCACCGCCGCTGCAGGTTCACGACCAAGACAAATTTCTTCTTTAGTTAGAACCGCAGCAATAATGTGATGTAATATAACTTTGCAGTAATTTTAATTTCATGCACGTTATTTCCCCATTCAATTCCTCTGTGTATGCGCACCCTACGCCGATTGGGTAGGCTCGCTGGCGCGGAAGCCCCGAGCGGCGTTTTGGGGACGGATCCCCATGGGCCTGCTGGGTACGCGTGCTGCCGGACGAGCCACCTTTCCGTTCTGAACGCAGCCGCTCGAATTGTCGAGCTTGACTCGAGTCAGAATCGAGAGCATTGTTGGTCGCGGAAGGTTACTCTGCCATTCTCGACGCAGCCGCTTGAGCTGTTGAGCGGACTCGAAACAGGGTAAGGGCGTTGCCGATAGTGGGAGAGCCCCCTGGCGTGCAGGTTTCTCATACAAAGGCGTGACATCTCCGGGGGGGAATAACCTCTATAAAAAGGATAGAACAAATAAGGGTTCATTACAACTTAGCTTCTGTTTGTAGTCACTTGAGCACTGATCGTCCGGCCTCCGTCCTTCTCCAAGAGCCACGAAGACGAAGGAGTGCTGAGCTGATTGCTAGAGCCGATTCTCACAACTGCGCCCCCTACCTGGCGCGCCAGAGATGTCGGTGCGGAACTACACCTACGGGATCACGAGAATCCCTACTACGGTTAGCGGGGCGCGGGGTTGTGAGAAGAGCAGATCAAGCAGGTAGCACACGGTTCGTTTATCCAGGTTCGGGCCGCAAGGATGCGTAAAACCCTACTCCTGCTTTGGTGGATTGTGTATTTGTGTTCTTGAGTTGGCTATGGGGCGCGAGGAGCTCCAAAATGCCGAATCCCTCTCCTGGTCTCCTTGGGCCTCCTTTTATAGGAAAAGGGGTGGCCACAGTGGCACACATGAGGTGGAAAGGGAACAGTGATGCGAGGTTATCCCTCGCATTACATGACAAGGCGCATTTAATGCGTCCTGCTTAGGTGTCCTTGCTTTATCAGGGACGGGGGAGAGATCTGCCTCGTCCGTCGTCGCCGCTCCTTCTTGTGTTGACACGCGCCCTGGCCAGGGACGCCTGCGATGCCATGTAGGTAGGCAGGCGGCTAAGGTGGCGCAGTGGTGGGTCTTCACGAAGATCTGCATGCCGCCACGCAGGTGCCTGCCCAGCTGGTTGGGTCGGCGGCTGCATGCATGCGGTGGTGGAGGCTCAGTCGGCGTGGGCCTGATGGTGGCCCTGCGGGTGTCCTCGGCAAGGACCTTGCCGGGGCCCCGGCAAGGGTCTTGCCGAGGCGCCTGCTGTCATCCCCGGCAAGGCGCTTGCCGGGGGCCTTGTGGTCTTCCTCGGTTGGGATCCCGCCAAGGGTTGTCATCTCCTTAGTGCGTATCCGGTCTTGAATGTCTTCACAAAGATCTGCATGTCGCCACGGGGATGTCTCCCGAATCCTTGCCATTTGGTGGCAGTGGACTCAAGGGCGATTCGCCCCGTAGGCGCGGGACGAGTCGCCGCGGCAAGGGTCTTGCCGGGGCTGCTAGAACTGTCTCCCGGCAAGGATCTTGCCGGGGGAGTCCGCTTCGTCCCCTTTGTCCTTTGTGGTCTTAGTCTTGGCATCGTGGTTCTCTCGAGCTTCGGTCTTACCCTGGCTCACCTCCCTTGCCTTGCTTGGTGTGGAGGTGCCCGTGGCTCAGACTGCTCGTGCACAGTTATAGGGGTACAAAAAGTGTACCCCTCTTTTTGTACACCGACAATCTCGTCCCGAGATCTAGGATGGCACTGGAGAGAAGAAGAAAAGGAAGAGGAGAGGTAAAGTAAGTTGCTTCTTTGACAAACGAGTGAAACCAAAAAACCATGCGAGGTTGAACAAATTGAAAGAAAGAATACAACGAAGATAAACAAAGTTGAAAACACTCCGTTAGAAAAAAAGGAACAAGGAACATTACTAGAACCTTGTCGGTTGAAAGACATAAGAAAAGGGTGCAATGGATAAGAAGTACATGCAAGCACTCCCGTTGAAACGAGATGTACAAGGAAGGATAAAGATCAATTACGACAACACTCCGGTCAAAACAAGATAGAGAAGGAATAAGAATGATATAATTTGGACAGCACTTCGACTGTAAATGGAAGGAATTGAACATGAACTTGACAAGATGAGAGGACTTGAATGGAGGACCCGACACTCCTCTTGAATGGATAAGCAAAGGAAAGAACATGATCCTTACAAAAAATGGGACGATGGGTCGAAGCGTGCAACATCACAATGCCTTCGGAACAAAAGAATAGAAGCTAGATTGTTGGTATAAAGGGACGGAGAAGAAAATGACAACTTCTTCCACAAATGAACTAGGAAAGCAGCCTTCCAAGATGGTTAAAAAGGAGTTGTTGGAAAAAACCAACAACGAAATGAATAATCTTGTAGTGGGCTTATGGAAAACATCTCAAAACTATGAGGTGAAATTCTGCCACTAACGGAAACAATAGATCGGATTGATATCAACAAGGAGATGAGAAACTTATTTCACCAGGAGGATAAGGAATACTTGGGTGATTGATAGGGACCACAATTAGCAACATTCCTTAGGGAAAGCTTTTGGTGAAATCTATACCAAGATAACCTCCAAAGAAGAGATTAATGGATTTAAAATGCCTCATTCCTGACAACTTCTCAATCATGAAACATGAAGGAAACTTGTCAAGAATGACATAACACCACCTCAAAAGATAAGGTAGAAAGAATTGCACTTCGGAATGCAAGATGTAGAATGCTTGAACTCCTCAAAACAAGACATGTGTTGAGCACCATGTTTATTTTAGAGTATAGCTTGGCAGACCATAACTTCGAGAGAAATCTCGAAGAATGAAAGGAATCCTTGATGAGCCACCATGTTGAGCCTCCATGAAGAACTCTGATAATAAAAGGATGATAGAAAGAAAGAGAAGTTGAAAACACAAGGTGAATCCTTGCAATGAATAGATGAATCTTCGTGGTGATATAATTGAGAGATCTTGGAACTCCGGGAAAGTATGAAGCCCTTGAACCGATAATTTACTCATCGTGAACAAACTCCAAAAGAATGAATACATCACCTGGATGAAGCAAGAATAAGACTTATGTTATGCGTATCCTTCACCAATTTAAATTGATGAGAAACACCGGATTTCATACAACTTATTCCCGTAGAAAGGATTAACAGAGATATATCGATAACTTGAGAAGGTCTTGATGGAACCACTGGTGGGATTTGGAAACAACGAATGAATAGATATGATAACGGAGGAAGAGAAATCTTGAATGAACCACCATAAGAATTAAAATGAAAGAAGATACTTGAGTGAATCAAGATGCAAGAGAACGAAGAGATCGCGAACTGATTAGACAATAATTGAATGATGCACCGGTAAGATTTGGAGAACGGGAGCTAAAAGCTGGAATGAATAATTCTAAGATGATGGGCTCCAAAGAATCAAACTGAAAAAAATACACCTGAATTGCTCCAGATGGGTGAAAAGAATTCTCACAATCGAAAACAATTATGAGAGGATAGCATCAAGCTTGAACTACGCATCTCTGAGAGAACGGATAAGATTTGGAGGAAAAACTCTTCTTCGGTCTTCAAAATTTGAGAATGACGACGAGAAACACCACCATGAATTGTTGAGATACTCCGCGATGAAAATTAGAATGGTTGAACCAACGATAAAAATAATTTGAAAATTATATTCGAGAAAGACATTTGACTGATGATAATTCGTTCTTACGTCAAACTTTGAAAGGAATTTGTGACTAGCTCCGAAAAATTAGAAGAGCCAGGTAAGATCCCGGGAAAAGACCTGTGGGTAAGGCCCACTCAAAAGAAACACCGTTGAATGATTACTTGAAAGGGAGATTGCACCGGTTGAATTAAATGGCTTGAATGAGATAACATCCTCAAAAGAACTTGAGCGAATAGAGAATGGAAATTTGAATCTTCTGAGATATCTTCGGCACTTCGGATATGAATAGAGGGAGATGAATGATTAAGAGGTGCCCCGGAATGAGAAAGCATTTGAAACGAGGAAAGGATATGATTGACAAAGCTTGAATTGTACCCACCGAAGGAGAAAAGAGAATGAAGAATGATAAACATGAAGCTCTGTTAGTATTTTCCTGAGAATCATCGGATAAGAACATTGACGGAAAAGAATGGAGAGACTTCACATCCATAAAATAGATACTTGATTAAGAAATCTGAGTCCTTGAAGAAACAAGGGGGGGGGGGGGGGAAAACAAAGGCAACTTGGGAATATGGAACGATCACCGTTGGGAAAACTGAGAGGTGGTCTTGCGAATGTTGACATGATCGGATCCACTTGAAGAGAAAGACATCAGTTGGGAAAAGAATTGGCATGACCAACTTGATACTCAAGAAGGATTAATACTCTCATAGAAATATGAGAGCATTGCTTAGGAAAGGTATATGGAATCAACATTTGACATTGAAGCAACTCGAATACCACAAACAAAAACAAAACAAAGGATTGGCATGCAAAATAAGTCGAAACAAACATATGATAGACCCCATATCGTATCATGTGTCTGTTGGAGTGATATTCTAGGAGCTACTTGAATTCCAACTTATAAACTCCCAAAACTTTTTGGTTATGCAATCAGGTGTTGGGGATACAGGGGAAGCATAATATCTCACCCAGACTAACAATCCCTACATGCAGCTGTATCCATCCTTCAACACATAACCAGGAAACCTTCGGAAATCGTGTACCTCAACCTTCGAAAATCATCCGTTATACAAGTTATGGCAATACTCCCGAACTCCCACCCAGTACTAGGTGGCGTCGAGGTTATCTCACCAACAACTGCATAAAAGAGATTTTCGATGTTGGCGAACTCAGGTATTCCAGAACTGCAACGATAAAATTGTGACGCAACGATAAAATTGTGACGACAACACCTCGGAGCTCAACTCCCCAGGACACTGCCACAACCCCTAAATGTCAGGAGGCACCAAGAACAATGTTCTCGTCACAAGACTATTAGAAAGATTCCAAGATACCCGCGTGATCCAAAAAAAATTCATGAAATTTGAGGAGAGAAGAGTCAAAACTTCTACGTCAGGAGGCCTCACCAGAGCGATGAAGAGACTGAGGAGTAAAAAGAATCCTACTCTCCAATATATATAATCCTAAGACTCAAAACATTTTGTTCTAGACTCAACAACGTCAGTGATTCGATCAACCAGGGGGCTCCTAAGTCGGGGATGGCTCTGATTACCAACTTTTAACACCCATAATGCGGCTATATCTCCCACGTGTCGGAGCACGACTTAGAGGCATAACATCATAGTAGGCAACCCGAAATGCTAGATCCCTGATCGACTCGACTGGGCTCCACTACTAATCAACAAGAAACAAAACAAAACAACGATCAAGATCTTCATCAAGCTCCCACTTGATCTCGTTGTATCACCTACACTAGTATCATCAGCACCTGTAACTATTTGGAAGTATCTGTGAGTCACGAGGACTCAGCAATCTCACACCCGCGAGATCAAGACTATTTAAGCTTATGGGAAGGATAAGGTAATGAGGTGGAGCTGCAGCACTAAGCATATATGGTGGCTAACATATGCAAATAAGAGCGAGAAGAGAAGCAACGCAACGGTCGAGAAGCTAGAAGTGATCAGGAAGTGATCCTGAAACTACTTACGTTCAAGCATAACACAAGACCGTGTTCACCTCCCGGACTCCGCCGAAAAGAGAACATCACGGCTACACACGTGGTTGATGCATTTTAATTAAGTCGAGTGTCAAGTTCTCTACAACCGGACATTAACAAATTCCCATCTGCCACATAACCGTGGGCACGGCTTTCGAAAGTTTATACCCTGCAGGGGTGTCCCAACTTAGCCCATCACAAGCTCTCACGGTCAGCGAAGGATATTCCTTCTCCCAGGAAGACCTGATCATTCTCGGAATCCCGGTTACAAGACATTTCGACAATGGTAAAACAAGACCAGCAAAGCCACCCGATGTGCCGACAATCTCAATAGTAGTCGCACGTATCTCGTTCACAGAGAAACACCAGATGAGACAAGCTACAAGTAAAATCAGACCTCGAGTTTCCCCGAGGTGGCCCCGCAGGCGGCTCGGTTCGGACCAACACTTTTAGAAGCACTGGCCCGGGGGGTTAAACTAAAGATGACCCTCGGGTTGGCCGACCCAAGGGAAAGGTATAGGTTGTTAGGCAAATGTAAAACCAAGGTTGGGCTTTGCTGGAGGAGTTTTGTTCAAAGCGAACTATCAAGGGGTTCCCATAACACGCAACCGCATTAGGAACGCAAAATCAAGGAACATAACACCGGTATGTCGGAAACTAGGGCGGCAAGAGTGGAACAAAACACCAGGCATAAGGCCGAGCCTTCCACCCTTACCAAGTATATAGATGCATTAATTAAAATAAGAGATATTGTGATATCCCAACATATCCATGTTCCAACATGGAACAAACTTCAGCTTCACCTGCAACTAGCAACGCTATAAGAGGGGCTAAGCAAAGCGGTAACATAGCCTAACAACGGTTTGCTAGGAAGGTGAGTTAGAGGCTTGACATGGCAATTTGGGAGGCATGATAAAACAAGTGTTAGGTAGCGCGACATAGCGATAGAACGAACAACTAGCAAGCAAAGATAGAAGTGATTTTCAGGGTATGGTCATCTTGGCTGAAATCCCGGAAGGAAGAAGAACGAGTCCGAGAAGTGGACGACCCAACATAGTCGAACGAATCCTCAACACTCCGGAACGGACCCGGAAAGAAGCAAGCAACATAGTAAACAACCATCACATAAACATGGCATGATGCACAAACAAGTATGATGCATGTCCGGTTTAAAGAGGCATGGCATGGCAAAGTGCAGAAACAATACTACAAATTAAGTGGAGCTCAATATGCAACGAGTTGCATATTGACGGAACACCACATTCAAGTTATTTAGTTCGATCTCGTTTATGTACCGAACAATATTAAAGGTTGATTAACATGGTAAGAGGTGAAGCAAAAGAAAACTACCTATCTAGGAAAGTTTAAATGAGGCCGGAAATATGTCACACCCTAGCTAGTTCATGCATTAGAGTGTTGCATCATGTCTACTATTCCAGAAAACTGAAATGGGGATGACAGAACCCCCAGCACCCCACTGGAAATAACTAGGGTTTACTAAAATATTTTTCAATGAACCTGAAATGCCCTTCTAAAAAGTTCACCCTTTTTGTTTTGGGTTAGAACCTCTGACAAAATGGGTTCACATTTTTTCCAGGACACATAAGGTCATTGGATTAAATCATTACTACTTGCATTTGGGCAATTTAAATCCTATAAATATTTTAAAATGCCCAAATAATCTTGAAGTTATTTTTAGGCTGTTGAGAATAATTTCAAATGTGCCTCTGAATATTTTCAGGTTTTTCCTAAATGGAATAGTATTTTTTACTATTTCAAAACACAGAACATGAACAAATAAAAAAGAAAAACAAAAGCAGAGAGCAGAGGACTTACCTGGCGCTCACCTAGTAGGCCCACCTAGCCGGCCCAGCCCAGCAACCGCTCCAGCGAGCTGCTTGACTCGGCCAGGCAGGCAGGCAGGTGCTCGACGCAGACACCAGCGCGGGCCACGCAGCTGCCCGCCGCCCTACTTCCTCCCATCGCCGTTCTGCTGCCCTGGGTCGGTCACCCACTCCTCCCCCGAGCTCGCAGACAAACCCCTTCCTCCCCAGCTCCTCTCCCTCGCTCTCCCGCACCATGGACGACGCTGCCGCGCCCGCGCCACCGTGAAACCCGCGTCTGCCGTCGTCCCCGTGCCGCGCTGCCGTGTCCGTTTGCTCCGCAATTGTCGTGCACGTCGAGTAGGCCGAGCCCCGAGCGCTCGCTCGCTCTGGAGTCGCCCCTGATCCCGTCTTCCCCAACTCCGGCCGCTGAGATCGCCATCATCGCCCCGCTCAGCTCCGGCCTTCCCCGAGCCCGCTTCGACGCTTGCTGCTATCGCCGTGAGCCCTACTCCGTCTTCCCCCTCTCCGTTACCTCTCTCGTGCACCGTATGCACCGCACCAAGCTCAGTCGCACCACCGCCGCTGAGCTCGTCGCCGACGTGACTTCGGCCACCCACCGGCCACACCACCGCGTCTAACACACTCACTACACTCGTAGGAACCCGTAGCACCACTCCACGCGCCTCGCCATGCCCCGTAGCCTCGGGATCGACCTCACCCGACGGCAGCCGCACAGCTCGTCGCCGGCGACGTTTCCGGCCACCCTGAGCTCCACCACTGCCACCAAACGGCGCAACTTGCTCGCAGCTATGCGTAGATGCCCTCCGCCGTCCATTTGGTCGCCGGAGCACGAAACCCGCACTGCCTTGCCGCGTCTGGCCTCGCCGGTGGCTAAACTCTGGCGAGTTTGACCCCGTTTGTCCCTGGTTGACTCCGTGTGGGCCCAGGTTGACTCCCCCTGAGTCTATGACAAGTGGGACCGCTCTTCTAATTAACTTAGATTAGCACTAACTAAATGTAGTTAGTTAATTAACTACTCACATGCGGGTCCCACTAGTCAGGTTTGACCTGGACCGGCTCCGTTGACCACTAACGTCACCCTGACACATTAATTCAATTACTGGAATTATTCTTATACAGGAAATTCCAGAAAATACTACAAACTTCAAAAATTCATAACTTTTAATCTGTAACTCCAAATGCAAAGATTTATATATGAAATTTGATCAAAAAAATTCAATCTTTCCATCTATAATGGTTTCATGCATGATAAAACACTTTAACATTGCTATTTAGGTGAAACAAGCAAATGCACTTATATGACTTAATAACATAAGCTTCCATTTGAACCTTTGATTCAAATGGACTCAAACCAACTTGTTGCATAATGCATTAGCCAGGACACCTCATATTGCCATATCATAGCATGCATCATATTATTGCATATTGCCATGTGATGATTGTGTTTTGTGATGTCTTTCTTGGTAGGTTCTGCCTCCGAGGATATTCTCGAGTATCCAACTGAAGGGCAGTACCCTACTACTACTCCATCAGGCAAGCAGCCCTTGATCATATCGATACAATCCCATGTTCTCGCTCCTGCTCTCATTTACTGAATTAAGACAACAACGTTTCAAACTACTTTGTGCTGCGGTAGTTGAACCCTTATCCTCTGCATGACCTGTCATTGCCACAGTAACTAGATGAAACCCACTAGCATGTGTAGGAGTTGATTGTGCCATGTATGTGTTTCCTACCTTTCTATGCTTGCTATGCTTAGAGTTGTGTCAGGTCTGGTTCATCTGGGTGATGGGCTAGAGTGAAATGATTACGTCGGTAATGTGAGGGATGTGTTGAACATGTTTTGGTAAAGGTATCGATGAGAGGCCATGTAGGAGTACATGGTGGGTTGTTTCATTGAGGCTGTCCTTAAGAACTGAGATCTGTACGTGTGATTTAAGAATTAGTTACTACCATGCATTGGGATCCTTAATTGACCCTCTCGGCTTCTTAACCACCCTAGTACTCTGTCCAGGAGTTGCAACTAGTTTCTGGTGTTTGTAGGTTATGTGTTGGCGGTCATGCGTAGCGCTGACCCTAGGGGTGGGCTATGATGCGGTAGATACACCGTGGCACGGTGTACCAAGTCACCCGTTTGGTGTCTCGGGAACCCTGTTCACATCATTCGGGGCCGTATGTGGAAACCTCGGCCGGACTCCCTGCGGATGGAACCTGGATAGGCGATAAACCTGGACTAGAGACTTGAGCACATGTCGGTAAACCTCGTTGGGCTTCCACTTGAAGGTTGCCGAGTACATGTCGTGTAAACGACGGTAAGTGGTGAGAGCGTGTATGAAGAAGTACACCCCTGCAGGGTTAACATCATCTATTCGAATAGCCGCATCCGCGGTGAAGGACTACTTGGTTGCCTATACATTTCATAGACAAGTTAATGGTTACTACTAAAAGACTCAAGATAAGTGTGAGTACCACAGATGGCCCTCTCATAGGATGACGAGGGAGGATCCATGGTGGAGTATTGTGTTGGTGATCAGTGGACTCGTGTGCGAAACTATTTCACAAGTGGTGTCTCGTAGGATAGCTTAGCCAAGAGTTAAAGCTGGCTTGCTGCAATAACTCCACCACCTTCTTGAGAATGAGCATGTATAGTAGGATCTGTTGTAGGACTTGCTGAGTACCTTTGTACTCATGTTGCTTTAATTACTGTTTTTAGACGACAACACCGCCCCCTCCGACGGGTTTTACGTAGACCTCGACGTCGATGAGTGACTTGCCACCCAGATGGTGATTCTGGCCATGGAGGGCCCTATGTAGATAGACAGGCTTCGTCAAGCCTTATTTCTTTCTAGTGTCTGTACTCAGACTAGTTTGCTTCCGCATGTGCTTGTGTGCTTGTATGACTTGAGTGTCGGGTCATGTGACCCCTACCTATATGAACATGTTATGTGTGGCTCTCTGGAGCCTTTAAATAAAGTACTTTGAGTCGTAGAGTTTTGTTGTGATGCCATGTTGTATTTACACATATCAAGCATATTGTGTGTATGATTGAAATGCTTGGTATGTGTGGGATCCGACAATCTAGTTGTTTATCCTTGGTAGCCTCTCTTATGGGGAATGTAGTCTAGTGCTTCCATGAGCCATAGTAGTCCGCTACAGCCCGGTTCACCGGAGTCCTGCTAGCCCAGCACTACTACTCAGGACACTTGACTGGTCGGCATGTGTTTCACTTCATTCCTGTGTTTGTCCCTTCGGGGAAATGTCACGCAGTGACATCCGGAGTCCTGCCTAGCCTGCTACAGCCCGGGTTCCCGGAGTCCTGTTAGCCCAGTGCTACAGCCCGGATTCACACGCTGCTGACCGACATGCTCGATGTGATTAATGTATGCCTGTCCCCATAGGTTAGTGCCGCTTTGGGTTCACGACTAGCCATGTCGGCCCGGGTTCTCTGTCATATGGATGCTAGCGACACTACCATATACGTGAGCCAAAAGGCGCAAACGGTCCCGGGCCATGGTAAGGCGACACCCATGGGAATACCGTGCGTGAGGCCGCAAAGTGATATGAGGTGTTACAGGCTAGATCGGTGTGACCTGGAATCGGGGTCCTGACAGCATAACAAACAATGATTTAGTAAACCATCATGGGCATTTAGCAATTTAAAGCAACAACAATTTTAAACATTTTAAATGTTGTTATAATGATACGGATGACATATGCAAGTCTTATGCAATATTTATGAAAATGTTGATAAGAGTATTTTATGAAGCATTTGTCATCGTGGCGGCAACGAAAGGGGTTCCACGGCAACGAATCCAAAAATGATGCCACGACAACATATCGGTTCCGGTAGCTCATGGAGATACCGGTGCAAAGGAAGTGTGGCGGGAGCGTGCAAAAGATGGTGGGGTGATCCCAGTACCGGGTTCCCATGGGTGGACGGCATGGCAATGAGGAGGAACAACTAACGTTCACGGGCGAATACAACATCTAAACATGCATCTCGTACAAGACACATGCATTCATTCCATGGGTCATCGTCTCGGCGGTTATACCTTCGAAGGTGCATTCTCGAAGCGGTTCGGGTTCGATGCAAAGTAGAGGAAGTAGACGTTCTCGGGACGTTCGTAGTGGAGGTAGTCATTCATGTTCGGGAAGCGGTAGAGGTACAGGTCTTTGACAACGGTCATCGTACATGCTTTGAGGTGGCCGGTAGAGGTTCTCGCAATCTCGGCGACGGTAGTGGTACACATTTTCGTAGTTGTACACATTCCATAGATGTTCGGGGTTACGGCGAGGAACTTGACGTCCACGTGGTCGACGGTATGGGTACTTGGCAAAATTCACGTCGACGGTAGGTGTACTCATATCGTCATGGAAGTAGTCGTTCACTTTACGGTCTTTGGCAATGGTCGTGTTACACAGTTCGTAGACGTCCGGGTGTCCCGTAGAGGTACTAGACACATCCCCAATATGTAGCCGTACACGCATGTAGATGAACTTGGCGGGTCCTCGACGTCCTGTTACTTGGCATTTGGTGCGGTACTTGCCGAGTAAGAGGCAAGGTCGTGGTTCGATGGTCTTGGCCGCAAAGGTGGTTGCAGCCACGGAAGGCCATCAGAGAGGGAGCAGGGCCATGGCAGGCACGGGTCTGCCGGACATGCAACTGCGGTTGATGACGATGGTAGAGGAGACCTTGGGGTCGGCCCTGTCATCAACTTGACCATGGAGACGATGGAGGTTGGCGGCTGGAGGTGGAATGGAACACGACAAGGTGGACGACAGCGGCTTGCTCGCCAGCACGGCTGGTGGCGGAGGTCGTCGGGCGACGGAGGCGGACGAGACAAGGGGCGGCGGAGTGCCATGACTGAGGGACCAGAGGGGGAGGATTGGGCGCTGGGCAGAGCAGCATGACGCGCCATGGTGGTGGCTGTGAGCTCCTGCGCAGGGGGGAGGAGAGGGTAGCCTGGTGGTGGTGCTAGAGAACACGACACCGGGAGGGTTACAAGGTGACACTCGGCGTCCCTAGCGATGCGGCGGGGCAGCGAGCTCGGGACGACTCCCGCAGAGGAGCAGAGACGAGGAGGCCAAGCAAGGTTAGGTGGCGGTGGATGCGGCAAGGAGGTGCGGGCGCCGGACCGCGACGATCGCGATGGCGGCGGCGAGCTTGGTCGATAGGGAGAGATGGGGATCGAGGAAGTGCAGCGCTGCTCTCCCTCTCTGATGGCGTGTCGAGGGAGGAGGGGATCGAGCAGGGCTCTCCCTGGCTCGATGCATGCGGGTGTGGGTGGTGGCGGATGGGAACGAGAGGGGTGGAGGTGTTGAGCGGCTAGGGTTAGGAGGGTTAGGTGGGCCGGCACGGGATGCCCGACTGGGAGGAGGTCCAACAGGCCAGTGGGGATGGATTGGCCTAGAGAGCCCTGCTCGCTAAGATCTCTCTTCCTCACTCCGCTTTTTAAAAAAGCAGAGAACTAAAAGAAAGGAAAAGGAAAGAAGAGAAGGTTTGATGAAGAATTTGGACATGCGGTTAATTTTCTTGGACTCACAAAAATATGCTTGGTCCGAGAAAATTAGAAGTGGCAAGATCGAACGATAAGAATTCAAACTCATTTGAATTTAATTCAAATGGGTTTGAACTAGGACTTGGTTAAACGAAGGTCCAAAAATGTTAAGATTTTCGGTGGAGCTCAGGAAAAAGATGATAGCATTTATGGCGAAGTTTGAGGAGCAAACTCGAAGCAGAAAAGGCTTGACAGTTTAACTTGCAAGTGTGTTTGCGATTAATTCCAAACTAATGGAATATTTTATAATAGCTCCCTAAATATCGGGAGTGTATGTTATAAAGAGAGCTCACCATGTTAATTCCCTTGATTTAAATGGATCAAACATCCATGCCATTTATTTAGTTGAGTTAAAAAATGGCATGATGACATGATGACATGATGCAATAAACATGGTGCAAAGATGAATGCAACAGACAAAACATATCACCCAACGAAACTCTGAAAACCAAGGAAGGCATCTGAAGCTCTGGTCTCGGGGTGTTACATGTTGGTCTTCAACCTTGCCATAAATTCTATCATCTTTTCCGGAGCTCCATAAAAAATCTCAACATTTTTTGGACCTTCCTTTTACCAAGTCCTAGTTCAAACCTTTTGAATTAAGTTCAAAGGAATTAGAATTTAATATTTCAATGATGGCCATTCCTAATTTCTTGGATCAACACATTATTTTTGTGAGTCCAAGAAAATAAACCTCGTGCTCAACTTATTTTTTCCCTAGCATTCTCTTTCTTTTTTCTTCCCGCTAATTCTTTTCTGCTAAAGAATAAAAGGGAGGGAGAGAGAGCTTGCGCCGCCGGCCTCCTGGGCCTCCCAACCACCAGCGCCGGCCCAAGGTCAAGGCCGAGCCGACCCCCTCCTATTATAACCCTACGCCCAACCCTAACTCTCACCCTCTCCCTCGCATCCTCCCACACCGCCGCCAGCACCCACACACGCTGCACCCTTCAGCCCGATCCCCATCTCTCCCTCGGAACCATCGCTCTTCTTCCCCTCGCTCCCGATCTCCTCCTCAGCGCCATTAGGAGGCCCTCATCTCGTCGCCAGATCCCTCCACAACCTCCTGCCGTGGCCTCCTCTCGCCCCTCTGAAGCCTTCTGCGCGCCTCGGCCTCCTTCGCCAGGTGCCATGGCCGCCACCGCTATGCTCCCAGCCTCTGGCAGCTGCTGCTGCGGTCCGGCGCCCCTGCTTCTCCTCATCACCGGCGAGCCGCGCCGTCCTCCACGAGCAGCCGAGGCCCAGCACTTCTCCGCCGCGTCCTCGCTCTAGTCCATGTCAGCCCCGTCACCAGGAGCTCAAGCCCCGCCATGGCCGCGGCTCCCTGCTACGGAGGCCCCGCCGCCAATTCCCGCATGCGTCCTCCCATCAAGCGTCGGGACGAACGGCAGCAGCTCCCTTCTGCGCCCTCCGGCGACCCCACCGTCCGGCCGTCGCGTTGTCATCTTTAGCCACCTGCACTCTCACCTCGTCTGCTCAACGACATGTTGTGCCGCTCACTATGGACGTCGTTGCGTCTCTGTTCGTCGATGTTTTCACCATGAGCCCCGTGCCCATTTCCATCGCTGCTCGCGCGCTGCCTTGCCTTGTCTGCTTCCGGCCAGAGGCCCTTTTGTTCTCGCTTTGTTTTGGGTCAGCAAGAGAGGCGCCAAGAACTATAACCAGGACCATCAGGCATCTTCTTTGAGGTTTTTGCCAAGTACAACGACGACGCGTCATGTTTGTCTACTGTCATCTTCGGAATCGCTAAGAACGACAAGTACTTTGATGCCCGAGGCATAGAACAACTACGTCGCCGACGACCTAGGTAGCAGAAATGCCAAGTACCCCTTCGAGTCGACGAGATCGGAAAGTTCGAAGACTCCAAGTACCTCTTCGAAACAACCGAGTACCACTACCGCCGACCCTCGAAGACCCCGTGGATGTCAAGTTCCTCGTTGTGACCCCGAACACCTACGGAGTGTGTACAACTACGAAGCGAGAACGACTACTTTCACTACGAACGTCCCGAGAACGTCTACTTCCTCTACTTTGCACCGAACCAGAACCGTCCCGTTTGCACGCTTCGAAGGTATAACCCCGAGACGACCGCCCGTTTACGAATGCATGTGTTGTATGAGATGCATGTTTGGATGTTGTATCCTCCCGCGAACGTTAGTTGTTTCGCTTGCTTTGCACCGTCGTCGACCCGTGGGAACCTGATATCTAGGATCACCCCACCATCCTTGCATGACATGCTCCTGCAGCTTTTTTTTTTTGCATCGACATCTCAATGAGTTGTCGGATCATCGGAATGTTGCCGTGTATCATTTCCGTTGTCATTGTCGTGGCACCCCTTTCTTTCCACCGTGGTGACCAAAATGCTCCACATCTTATAACTTGCCAACATCTTCATAAAAATTGCATATAACTTGCATATGTCATCCGCATCATGATAATAACATGGAAAATGTTTAAAATAATTATTGCATTAAATTACTAAATGCATATGGGGATTTTCGGAATTGTTGTTTGTTTTTTCTGGCCTCATTTAAAATGCCTAACTGTGTATTTAACTCATGTTTCATCTCTTGCCATGTTTAATAACATTTAATATTGTTGGATACATAACCGGGAGAGAACTAAATAAATGAATATGGTGTTTCGTCAATATGCAACTCGTTGCATATTAAGCTCCACTTAATTTGTAGTATTTTAGTTAATGCATCTATATACTTGGTAAAGGGTGGAATACTCGACCTTATGCCTGGTGTTTTGTTCCACTCTTGCCGCCATTGTTTCCATCATACCGGTGTTATGTTCCTTGATGTTTGCATTCATTACGCGGTTGGGTGTTATGGGAACCCCTTGACAGTTCGCTTTGAAGACAACTCCTGTAGCAAGGCCCAACCTTGGTTTTAACATTTGCCACCTAAGCCTTTTTGCCTTGGGTTCTGCAGACTCAAGGTTCATCTTTATTTTAAACCCCCGGGCCAGTGCTCCTCTGAGTGTCGGTCCAACTTGGGCGATGTCCGACGCCCCCTGGGCAACCAGGGTCTATGCCAGCCCGACGTCTTGCCCATCTAGTGTGCCCTGAGAACGAGATACATGTGAATCCTATCGGTATTTGTCGGCACATCGGGCGGCTTTGCTGGTCTTGTTTTACCATTGTCGAAATGTCTTGTAACCGGGATTCCCAGACAGATCGGGTCTACCTGGGACAAGGAATATCCTTCGATGACCATGAGAGCCTGTGATGGGCTAAGTTGGGACACCCTTGCAGTGTTTAAACTTTTGAGAGCTGTGCCTGCGGTTATGTGACAGATGGGAATTTGTTAATATCCATTTGTAGATAACTTGACACTTAACGTAATTAAAATGCATCAACTGCGTGTGTGGCCGTGATGGTCTCTTTTCGGCGGAGTCCGGGAAGTGAACACGGTCTTTGTGTTATGCTTGAACGTAAGTAGTTTTAGGATCACTTCTTGATCACTTCTAGCTTCTCGACCATTGCGTTTCTTCTCTTCTCGCTCTTATTTGCGTATGTTAGGCACCATATATGCTTAGTGCTTGTTGCAGCTCCACCTCACTACCTTCTCCTACCCATAAGCTTAAATAGTCTTGATCTCGCGGGTGTGAGATTGCTGAGTCCTCATGACTCACAGATACTTCCAAATGGTTGCAGGTGCAGATGATACCAGTGCAGGTGACGCAACTGAGCTCAAGTGGGAGCTCGTTGAAGATTTTCGTCGTTGTTATGTGTCTTTTCCGGTTGATCAGTAGTGGAGCCCAGTTGGGACGATCGGGGATCTAGCATTTGGGGTGTCTTCTTTTATTTCTGACCGTAGTCGGTCTATGAGTGTATTTGGATGATGTATGAGTTATATATGTATTGTGTGAAGTGGCGATTGTAAGCCAACTCTTTATCCCTTTCTTATTCAATACATGGGATTGTGTGAATATTACCCCACTTGCGACAAAACTACCATGCGGCTGTGCCTCTAAGTTGTGCCCCGACACATGGGAGATATAGCCGCATTGTGGGTATTACACTGGCGGGCCAAAGATGGCGTGGGAAACCACGACCACCTATGGGGCCATGAGCTCCTGTTGGTTCGGCGGGGGGATGGGCACGTTGCACAAAGAGCGGAGAAGCACAACACAGCATGGCAGAGATCAAGCGGGCAGTTTTACCCTGGTTCGGGCAGCTGTGAGGCATAAAACCCTACTCCTACTTTGGTGGATTGATGGTGGAGAATGGTGGAGAATACGACGCTCTTGCCCGGCAAGGTTGCCTCGGGGCGAGAGTGGCTACGCGCGTATGAATGTGCGGGGGTCTGAATTCTTTCTACGGTTGCCATGGGCCTCCTTTTATATATCAAGGGGTCACCAAAGTGGAAAATCAGTCATTACATGTTGATTATGCCGGATTACGGGTTCCGGCAAACCCTTGAGGTTCAAACACTAGGGTGCACACAATGATCTCTCCCCCCTTAGCTCACGCACTCGCAACAATCTCAAGGCCTAGCTCGCCGAACCCAAGGAACAAAGGACACAAGACTTTATACTGGTTCAGGCCACCATTGCAATGTCATACCCTACTCCAGTGTGGTGTGGTGGATTGCCTTGTAGGCTGGGGATGACCAAGTACAAGGGAAGAACAACCTCCTGAGGAGAGGTGTTCTTGAACTCGATGAGCTTGTGTGGTTGGGGATGATCTGAATGAACCGTCTCCAGATGAGCCTCCCCTTGACTATGGTGGTGGCTAGCCCTATTTATAGAGGCCCTGGCCGCTTCCCAAATATTAGACGAGAAGGGACCTCACAACGGGCAGTTTGAAGGGGGACAATGAGTACAAGTTATCCTGACAAAAGGTTGTCTTCGCCTGCTAAAGGCTCTGGCAGTGACACCGTCGTGGGCTCCGTGATGACCTCCGTCTTGCCATTCTGCTGGTGTTGGTCTTGTTGCACTGATATGGAAATCTTTGCCTGACGCCTCGAGACTCCTCGCATGTGCCTGCCTCTAGCACCAAAGAGGAAACTGGCATTCTGCACCCGCTGGCACCAGCCTGGCCTTAGTCGTCGTGGCTCACGTCACGGAAACCTCACGAGGTGCACCTTGTCTTGATCTCTCCAAACCTCGTGAGCCAGCCTAGTGAGGCTACCCCTGAGGAGGTCTTGTGTCGTCTGCCTCGCGAGGGTCCTGAGTGTTGGTTGATGAAGATGGGACATACCAGGCCGGTGGTGGAGCCACGCCCTGGGCCGCAGGCAGGCAAGTTTGGGTACACCCGTTCCCAAGACGCCTACAGTAGCCCCGGGCCCAAGGCGAGCTCATGCTTGGCTTCGTGGCAAAGCCAAGGGGAAAGTACGGAGTGCCGCGGGCCCTAATAGCCTACGGCCTTGATTGACGCGTGGCGATTGACGGCTCATGGGCGTCTCTTCTTCCCCATGCTCCCTTGGCAACTGCCCGCCTACCAAAAATGCTGACGCGCGCCGCAGTGTCTTCATTGCTTAACTTTGTCTCACTCCAGATACCCTTTCTTGCTCCTCGCACCCAAGTCTCCAGATCTACGCCAATCCTCCTCCAAGCCCGCCACCGATGGCACCCAGCAAAGCAACGGCCACCCTTCCGCCCTCCTGGTATGAGCCGGCCCTGAGCACGCCCAGCGTCTCGGAGAAGAACCTCGCCGCCACACTCCTGATGGCGGCGGAGGACGGCGATAAGAAGAGGAAGACCACGCTTCGGATTGGCTCCGCCGAGCTGGAGGCCTCCGGCAGCACTGGGGGAGTCCTGGATTAGGGGGTCTCCGGACAGCCGGACTATATCCTTTGGCCGGACTGTTGGACTATGAAGATACGAGATTGAAGACTTCGTCCCGTGTCCGGATGGGACTGTACTTGGCGTGGAAGGCAAGCTAGGAAATACGGATATGTATATCTCCTCCTTTGTAACCGACCTTGTGTAACCCTAGCCCCCTCCGGTGCCTATATAAACCGGAGCGTTTTAGTCCGTAGGACAACATACAATCATACAATAGGTTAGCTTTTAGGGTTTAGCCTCTCTGATCTCGTGGTAGATCGACTCTTGTAATACTCATATCAGCAAGAACAATCAAGCAGGACGTAGGGTATTACCTCCATCAAGATGGCCCGAACATGGGTAAACATCGTGTCCCCTCCCTCCTGTTACCATCCTCCTTAGACGCACAGTTCGGGACCCCCTAGCCGAGATCCGCCGGTTTTGACACCGACATTGGTGCTTTCATTGAGAGTTCCTCTGTGTCGTCATCATAAGGCTTGATCTCTCATTCGATCATCGCTAGCGATATGATCCAGGGTGAGGCTTTCCTCCCTGAACAGATCTTCGTATTCGGCGGCTTCACAGTGGGGGCCAATTCGCTTGGCCATCTAGAGAAGATCAAAATCTACGCCCCTAGCCATCAGGTCAGATTTGGAAACTTGAACTACACGGCCGACATCCACGGAGACTTGATCTTCGATGGATTCAAGCCCATGCCGGACGCGCCGCACAGTCGCGATGAGCAAGACGTAACTCTGCCGTCGGACAGTGTTCAGGAGATCGCATCCGCAGCTACTCCGACCTTTTACCCGGAACAAATCGCGCCATCCGAAAGCGGAGGGATGGACCCCGCCATGGAGGCCACACTCTCAGTGGCGATAGAACCAGATACTGACTTCACCCCTTATTAGAGCCGTGTCACCGAACCACTGGATTTATCCCTGGCCACGGACTCCGAGCCGCCTACATCCATGCCTGTCGAATCCGACGGGGCACCGACAATGGAGTTCACCTCCGCGGATATCTTTCAGCACTCACCTTTCGGAGATGTGCTAAATTCATTAAGGTTTTTCTCCCTGTCAGGAGAACCTTGGCCGAACTATGTCCGGCCAGAAATGGATGCGGACGACAAAGAAATTGGCTGCCCACCCACCACCCACTTAGTAGCCACTGTCGATGACTTAACCGACATGCTCGAATTCGACTCCGAAGACATCAACGGTATGGACGATGATGCAGGAGACAAACCAGAACAACCGCCCACAGGACACTGGACCGCTACTTCATCACATGACGTATACATGGTGGATGCACCCAGAGAAGGCAATGGCGAAGAGACATCGGAGGATGCACCCTCCAAGCAACCCAAGCGCCAACGTCAACGGCACCGCTCTATGTCCCGCCATAGCCACAACAATGATAATAATAGTCCACGTGACTCTGGAAGAAACGACAACTGCACCACCCCGGTGGCAGAACACGATCAAGATGCAAACTGCACACATAGTACAGATCCGACGACCGAACATGATGACGCCAAAGATAAGCCTCATCAATCCCCGTCTAGTGAAGAAAACAGTCTAGACGAAGATGCACACATCATCCCGGAAACGCACTAGGAGCAAGAAAACCTCCGCAGAAGGCTTATTGCCACATCGAGGAGCCTGAAGAAACAGAAGCAAAGGCTCGAGGTCGCACAAGATACGCTCAACAGCAAGTGGAACAAAGTAACAAAGTATGGTGGAAGTTACCATCAAAATAGCTATCCAACGCGCAAACTATTACCGGAATTCGATGATGAGGCCTTACAGCCCATACAGCCGAAAGGCGATACGGCCAACCGGCCGGATCCAGCACCCTATGAACGCGATAGAGCGGCTAACAAAGTCACGCATAAGTCAACACACGATTCACGTGAGAACTTGCATCAAAAATCCGGCATGACCAGATCTATCTATGGATCTAGGAAGCGCGCTACGGTACACAACCAATGCCGAATACTACAATCGTCCGAACACCATGGCAGATCCCAATATAGGGGTACCGCACACCCCTTATGTCTCACTGATGAGGTGCTGGATCATGAATTCCCAGAGGGATTCAAGCCGGTGAACATAGAGGCGTACGACGGAACCACAGACCCTGGAGTCTGGATAGAGGACTTCATCCTCCATATTCATATGGCTCATGGAGACGATCTCCATGCCATTAAATACTTGCCCCTCAAGCTTAAAGGGCCAGCTAGGCACTAGCTGAAAAGCCTCCCCGAAAACTCAATTGGAAGTTGGAAGGAGCTCGAGGATGCTTTCCGGGCCAATTTTCAAGGGACTTATGTCCGACCTCCGGATGTAGATGATTTAAGTCATATAATCCAACAGTTCAGAGAGTCCGCCCGAAAGCGTTGGAACAGGTTCCTCGCCAAGAAGAACCAAATCGTCGACTGACCAGACGCCAAAGCATTAGCAGCTTTTAAACACAGTGTCCGAAACGAATGGCTCGCTAGATACCTCGGTCAAGAAAAACCGAGAACAATGGCAGCCCTAACAAGCCTCATGACCCGCTTTTGTGCGGGCGAGGACAGCTGGTTGGCCCATAGCAGCACCAGCGACCCAAGCACATCCGAAGTCAGGGATGGCAATCGTAAACCACGACACAACAAAAACAAGCATCGAAATAAAGAAGGTAGCCTAGATAACACGGCGGTAAACGCCTGATTCAGGGGCTCCCAGCCAGGTCAGCGGAAAAAGCCTTTCAAAGGCAGCAGAGAAGGACAATCTGGCCTAAACAAAATTCTTGACAAACTATGTCAGATTCACGGCACCCAAGACAAACATGCAAATCATACACACAGAGAATGTTGGGTCTTCAAGCAGGCCGGTAAGCTAAACACCGAATACAAAGGGGAAGAGGCACCAAGCGAAGGACAGAAAAAAGTTCCCACCAGAGGTTAAAACAGTAAACGTAATCCATGAGACAAAGAGGAGAAGCAATTATGCACTCTGATGCACATGCGCCATAGAGCCCGTCACCCCTAGGTTCAACCGCTGGTTGGCATGCCCGATCACTTTTGATCATCGGGATCACGTTACAAATATCCAGCGCGAAGGACTGACGGCCTTGGTGCTAGACCCAATAGTAAATGGGTACCATTTCACAAGGGTCCTCATGGACGTCGTCAGTGACCTAAATCTGATATATCAGGACAAAGTCCGCAAAATGGGGATAGACCCGACACAAATAAGCCACAGTAATACTACCTTCAAGGGAGTAATACTAGGCCAAGAGGCCCGCTGTACGGGCTCTCTACCACTAGAGGTGGTATTCGGTTCTCCTGATAACTTCCTTAGTGAAATGTTAACTTTTCACATCGCTCCATTCCGAATTGATTATCAAGCACTACTGGAAGGGCAGATTTCGCTCATTTTAACGTAGTACCGCATTATGCTTTTCTCAAGCTCAAGATACCCGGTCCACGTGGCATCATCACAGTTAGCGGAAATACCAAACATTTTTTACATACGGAAGAGGATGCGGCGGCTCTAGCAGCCGCAAACTAAGACGGCCTCACCAACCAGAAAAATGGCAGGTCGTCAAGACCACAGACACGGTTAGACGAATCCGGCGTTCCATCATATATACATGAGATTGGTTTTCAAACCTCATAAAATGACACCCGGGGCTTCCTGCGTGTAATCAGGGCCAACCCGGCTCAAACTGGTTTCTCTTGAATTTCGATAGTTCATTGATAATAACCAACTCTTCTCTTTTTTGGCACGGGAACCTTCACCTAAGTTGTTTCCTTTTGTAGATGACAATCGTGTTGCACACGTCCAGGACACGGCACAACGGAGACACAGGCACAGATGTGCAGCATGGACCCGCTCAAAGGTTTCTTTTTAGATTAAGACCCTGCGTAAACCTTTATTACTATCTCTTGTTGCTCACATCCTCCGGATACTCCACACAACCGAGAAGGATGCTGGCGTTATTGGCATGTGGCCACGCCAGGATTTTGCAAGTACCTGGACACATGGGGTTTCTTGTTAAGGGCATTGTTTAGCCCGGTATATTTTATAAAGACCGAACACCTTAGGGAGTGTTCGGCGTCGTGAGTTTGGACCTATATGCATCAGCTCCGAATCATGTCTTTGGTCAAATGTTGGGTTTGCCCGGCTCCCACGTTTTGGTACCTTACCTTCTGTTATATCGGCTAAGGAAGCACTAGGAGAACTACTGCGATTGTGCCCTGGTTCATCCGGATGAGCACCTCGGTAGAGAAAGCCGAAAACTGACTGTCATGATATAGCGAGAGACTAGTCAACCACTCGATGACTCATCGGAATTTTCGGGATTCCTCCACATTAATGAAGGGCTGTTTCCCGATCACGTACGTACGAGCCCCGTATTCAGATGAGCGCAGAAGTACCAGGTGCTACATAGTAGCCCCACTATCAAACTCCTATGGCTAAGTGAAAGTGTTAAAGCAATATAGTCCGATTGCCTAGTTCGCTACGCTATCATCTCCTTAACAGACCAAGACGTCGGATCAAGTGTGAATATGCATCTTTTGCGAACACCCCCGCATTATATGCGTGGGGGCAGAAGCCGATGACTGCAAACTTTCAGGTTATACACATATATACATAAACGGCCGCACAGAAGGCACCATAGTACTTTCAGGCAAAAGTATAAATACAGCCTTGACAATTCAATAAAACATTGTTTTTACAATGGTAATACATGTCACTTGAAAATAACATTCTTCGAGCACTGAGCCTCTATCGAAACGAGCGCCTTCAAGAACTTCTTCAAAGTAGTGCTCGGCAGCCACTCAGCCTACGGCCGAACCCTGTGTCACAATAGTGGTGGCCTCCATCTCCGCCCAGTATGTCTTGACACGGGCAAAGGCCATCCGCGCACCCTCTATGCACGCTGATCTCTTTACAGCATCGATGCGTGGCACAACACCAAGGAATTGTTGCACTAAGCTAAAGTAGGTACTTGGCCTTGGCCCTCCCGGCCACAGGTGATCCACAACGGACCTCATGGCAAGTTCGGACAACCTATAGAGCTCGGCCCACTGGGCCAATCGCTCATTCAACAGCAACGGACGGACTGGAGCATGAAACTGTGACCAGAACAATTTTTCCACTTCGGGGCCTTTCTGATCCTTGAAGTACTCGGCCGCATCAGCAGCACTTACAGCCAAATCCATGTACGCGTCCACAGAACTCCATAGCCAGTCTCCGAACTTAGTCTACAACAAGAAGGGCTTCCTAGACACGATATTTGTAGCTTGGTTCAGCTCCTCCTTCGTCGCTCTAATTTTGGAGCGGGCTTCCTTGGCAGCCACCCGAGCCTTCTCCAGGTCCGTCGCCTTCGCCCGGTTCTCTTCCTCAAGAAGCTGGTAACAGTCAGCGGCATCTTTTAACTCTACGGCCATCTTCGCTATTTTTTCCTTACTCTCGCAATGCGCGGCCTGTTCGACCCTTAATTCTTCGGCCGCCTTTAAAGCGGCCGCATTGCTACTCCTTGCTTGCTCCTTGGCTAGGGCAAGCTCCGCCCGAAGGGTCTCCACGGTGGCAGCTCCATCTGCAGTCACAACACATTAAAGATACTGGCATCATGCTACTCTTATTATGCGACGACCGCCAGAAAAATCACTCACCCTGTGCCTCGTGAACCCGCTTGTTGACAAGCACGATGTCGGCATCTGCCACATCCAGTTGCCGCTTTAGCTCGGCAAACCCATTAGTTCAGCTAGCCACCGGAGCTTGAGCCACCTGCACATAAACGCGGTCTGGTTGTTACCTGGGACTATGATCCTTTGTTTGCTGCCGTTTTCGATGACTACCAGAGTCTCAGGGGCTACTATCTGCATAGGGCATACCTAACGTATGCGGTACTGTTAAAAACATACACTAGTTCACGTACCTCGAAGCCTTTCAGCAGACTCATAAAGGCTTCATGCAAACCGCTTTCAGTGGATGAAATCCTTTCAATTACCATACCCATTAGCGTACGATGCGCTTCCGAGACGGCAGCTTGCCCCAGAAGATCCTTCAGCACGTCCGACCGCACACAGTAAGGACCCTTGCTGTCGCTCTCCTTAGGAGCCGGATACTGGGGACTCCGGGCAGCCAAAGGGTTATCCTCTGGCCCTAATGGATCTAGAGATACCCTTCGCGACGACACTTCAGGATCACCCGCTTCTTGAGCCGGGGTGTCCGGGGGAGGCGTTTCGCTCTCCATCATCTCTGGAAGAAGATCCCCCGAAGATGAGCTCTGTTGAGAAGGGCTGCGATCCGGACTACAATTTATAAGCATCAGTTATGTTCTTCGGAAGTAAGGTAGGATGTTTTCACTATTAAGTACTTTTCGATTACTTACAGCTCGGTAGAGGGCTGATCCCCACGCGGACATTGTGCGGCAAGAATACCCTCCAATGCAGAACCCTCTCCTAGAGATTTCTTCTCCCGTTTGGAAACCTTAGTTTCCGGATCTTCAGAGGTAGTCCTCTTCCTTCCCCGGGGAGAGAGAATGTCAGATTCTTCCCCTTAGTTATCCTCCATCGCGGAGGCGGGTATTCCCTCGGTTGGAATAAATAGCGAAGGAGGCCCGCTTTCGCCCTTTTTGCCCCTTCATCTTCCTTTGAGGGCACCGGATACGGTACTGGCTCAAGCATCTTTTCCAGCACCGGATTGTCCAAGCCCTCAGGAAGGGGGGCCGAACACCGGATCATCTTCACCTTTGTTATCCAGTCCTAGTCAAAGAGCGATTCTTTTGAATGATGTCATGATAAATAAAAGGATAGTGTGTTCGGCCATGAGATTACTTACTTGGGCAGCGGGGCGGTTGTAGCTTAGGCCTACGTCCTCGGGGGTGTCCGGACACTCTATTTTGGGTCCGAAGAATGATTTGTACATCTCCTCGTGCGTCATGCCGAGGAAATGCTGAATAGTATGCGGTCCTTCCGGGTTGAATTCCCACATGCGGAGGGGCCGGCGTTTGCAAGGTTTGGACTCGACGAACCAGCATAACTTGCATTACCATAACTAGACTGAAATCTACCTCGAAGAGATCTCGGATACGGCTCTGCAGCATTGGCACGTCCTTGGCTGCACCCCAGCTCAGCCCCCTGCTGATCCATGACATCAGTTGTGGTGGGGGGGCCCGAGCGAAATGTAGGGGCAGCTACCACTTGGCACTTCGGGGAGCTGCGATGTAGAACCACTCCCGCTGCCACAATCCGGACACCTTTGGGAAGGAACCCTCTGGCCATGGAGCGTCAGCGATTTTGCTTATCAAAGCACCTCCGCATGTTGCGTGCTGCCCCTCGATCATCTTCGGCTTCATATCGAAGGTCTTGAGCCACAGGCCGAAGTGAGGGGTAATGCGGAGGAAGGCCTTACATACGACAATAAATGATGAGATGTGAAGAAGGGAATCCGGGGCCAGATCATGAAAATCCAGCCCGTAATAGAACATCAGACCCCTAACAAAGGGATCCAGAGCGAGGCCTAGTCCTCGTAGGAAGTGAGAGATGAACACAACGCTCTCGTTGGGTTCGGGAGTAGGGACGACCTGCCCTCGGGCAGGCAGCCTATGCAAAATTTCAGAGGTCAGATATCTGGCCTCTCTCAACTTGTTGATGTCCTCCTCTGTGACGGAGGAAGGCATCCACCGACCTTGAAGGTTGGATCCGGACATAGTTGAAGGTCCGAAGCACCTGACCTGAGCTTTGGGTGTTAGAACTCGAGGCGGGAGAAGGATTCGATTGAACGCGGGAGGGAAAAAAGAAAAAGCCTTGTCCCCTTTATAAAGAGGGCAAATATCAGGCGTCCTCTTCATGGCCGTTTGAGACTTACCTAAGATCTAGGAGTCATACCAAAAGGCACGATTGGGTTACCCACGTCTGTATTGATGAGAATCCCGTGATAAGGGGAACATGATCTCTGCTTTGACAAGACGTGTTGAGGAAACCACCTCCCATTATGTGCGGGGCTGGTTAAAGAAAAACAGTGCAAATAATGACCGGGCCGTGGCGTGATGTCATGCTGTCAAAACGTGTCAGCAGATTAGATTTGTGGAAGTCTTATTCTCTCTACGGTGGTATGTGGAGCTTATTTTGCAGGGCCGGACACTATTCTCATATTCAAACTCTTCCATGGTGTATTCAGAGGAGGAACCCGCCTTGCAATGCCGAAGACAATACTGCGCGCCGGACTCATCGTCATTGAAGCCTGGTTCATGGGCTACTAAGGGAGTCCTGGATTAGGGGGTCTCCGGACAGCCGGACTATATCCTTTGGCCGGACTATTGGACTATGAAGATACGAGATTGAAGACTTCGTCCCGTGTCTGGATGGGACTCTACTTGGCGTGGAAGGCAAGCTAGGCAATACAGATATGTATATCTCCTCCTTTGTAACCGACCTTGTGTAACCCTAGCCCCCTCCGGTGCCTATATAAACTGGAGGGTTTTAGTCTGTAGGACAACAAACAATCATACCATAGGGTAGATTTTAGGGTGTAGCCTCTCTGATCTCGTGGTAGATCGACTCTTGTAATACTCATATCATCAAGAACAATCAAGCAGGACGTAGGGTATTACCTCCATCAAGAGGGCCCGAACCTGGGTAGACATCGTGTCCCCTGCCTCCTGTTACCATCCGCCTTAGACGCACAGTTCGGGACCCCCTACCCGAGATCCGCCAGTTTTGACACCGACAAGCACCTTCTATCCTTTCTTCATGAGCAGCGTTGTAGCGGGGATGGTTACCCCTTCTCTGATTTCTTCTACTCTGTCCTCACCCACTACAAGCTGCATGCCCTCCATCTTCATCCCAACTCTTTCCTCCTTCTATCAATTTTTTCCTTCTACTGTGAGGTATACGTCGGGGTGTTGCCGTCCGTAGCGCTGCTGTGCCACTTCTTCTATCTTTGGATCAAGGACGACCATTGCTTGGGGTGTGCCAACTTCATTGCGGCCAACAAGACCAATGTGATCTCGAAGGCGGAGGGCTTCAGAAGCTAGTGGGTATTAATGGACGCCAAGTGCTCCCACCCCCAGCACGACGGGTGGTTCCGCACGAGGCTCGCCGACCCCCGGGCGGAGCATGTGCTGGAGAAGATGACCGCCGATCTGAAGCCCAACGACCCAAATGCAGCAAGCTGACGGGGGCCATGATTGTGAAGGAATTCCTATCGCAACGCGTGGCTTCGCTCCAGTCGTGGTCACGCCCCTTGTGGAAGTTTGGGGACAGGGTGACGACCTCTGCCTGCTTCCGGAGGCCTTGTCTAAGGAGGAGCTGGGCATGACTCTCCGCTCCCTGTCGGGGACGACCAGGGGTACCCTCCTGACACCTTTGTTCCTCTGTACCACCGCCCCGACGAAGCGAAGGTTGCCACCGCCATGCCTGTCTTCGATGGGCGTGGCCTCGTGCCGCCAGTGCCCTTTGATGCCCCGATAGCAATGACTCCGGTGGAGGAGTCCTCCGGTAGCTCTGATAGGGAGGAGGAGCAAGACTCGGAGGCGACCCCGGAGGGGACCGGGGAGACCTCCCGTCTGCGCAAGGCTAATTTCCTCCGCGCCCTGCCTGACGATGACGACGTCGGTGACCATCTGGTGAGGGAGGTCCTGCCCCCTGCAGGGGTCACTACAAGGTCCAAGGTCACCCCCTCGAAGAAGTCGTCGACGGTGGTTTTGACGAAGAGCAGGCCGGCGCTGGTCTCCCAGGGCGATGCTCCTACCCTGGCGCCATCCGATGCTGCCTCTTCATCCGCTCTAGGGGCTCGTGCACCGGCGCCCCTGACCGTGAGGCCCTTGGGCTCCGTGGTCCTGAAGAGGGTACGGGATTACGCCACTGTGGACCAGTAGGCATTTCGCCCCGACTTTGCTCTTGCTCCTGCTTCCGTTGCTGCTTCCTGATGTTCCCCTTTTGCAATATCAGGCCAATGTTGTCGGCGAAGAAGAACAGAGAGGGGGGAGCCTCATCCTCGCGATCCCGGCTCTCTGGCCTGGCCGCACCCCCTTGGGCACAGAAAGGCGGCGAAGGCACCCACACTTGTCCCGCTCGGTCGTCCTCGCGAGGACTAGTGGACAATCTTCAGGAGAAGGCGATCTCCTCGGCCAAGCTGGCTCCAGAGACGCATATCCCCAGCTCACCCATCGATGTGGCCAAGGTTCAGGACCCCCCCAGCTCCACTTCCTATCATCCCCAGCTCGCAGGTCTTGGTGACGGCGCAGCCACCTCCTTTGGTCGAGTCGCTGGCCCATGATCCTTCCGCTCCGCCTAACACCTTGGAGGAGGCCCTTTCCGCACTGCAGCGGCTTCGGGGCGACCTCCAAGGCGCTGACCGCCGACTGGTGGCGGGGCGCCTAGAACTGATCTCTGGTTGGTTGCACTCCGATGCATCTATCAAGGCGGCGTTGAGCCAGACCATGGCAGCTGTTGAGGAGGACAAGCGGGCCGCTGAACAAGCCGCGGCCGCCCGTGAGGTTGTGCTGAAGGACGCCAAGGCTGCCAAGAACCGCTGTCGGTCAATGGAGACCGAGCTGGAGACCATGCGCAACGAGCTCGCGGCCGAGGCTCGCGGTCGCAGGGCGGAGGAGGAGAAGATGAAAGCCCGAGAAGACACCATTGCCAGTCGTGACGCCGAGCTGTAGAAATTGGCAAGGGAGCAAGTCGTGGAACACAGCTGCCTGGAGGAGCTAGAGAAGAAGATGGTGAAGGAGAAGGCCCTGCTGGAGGCCAAGGTGAAGGTTCTGGCTGAGGATCGCGCGTCCTTCAAGTCCATTGAGGAGACAACTCGCGAGGCACTGAAGGCACTCTACGAGAAAGGCTTGGAGAAGCCACTGGCGATGGATGACGAAGGCCCCGCTCAGCTGCTTCCTTATCTTGTCGTGGCGCTCGATGGTGTCGTCGCCGGGATCGTCCCCATGGTGGAGGGGGAAGCCCGCACGCTTTCTTCTTCGGCTCTGACGTGCGTGTTCAGCCACCTGCATCTTCGCAACCCCAATGCTGACCTCAGCGAGCTGCTGGAGCCCGTGGAGAAGGGGCGTTGCGCAGCTATGGAGGGCCAGGTGGAGGCCCTATTGAAGAAGTTCCTCACCATCAAGCCTGCGCCACCAACCGATGGCCACGCCGATCCTACGACTGAGGCCGACAACACGGCCAATGGTGACGCTGCAAACGGGAAGCCACTCCATGACGATGGTGCCCAAGGCTGAAGAAAAGGCTTGCTTGTGAAGAACGACAATCCTTTTTGTTTTACTTTCCTGTGAGATTTCCTGTGCAATGAGACGTGCCTCGTGGAGGCGTTAAAACTCTGACGTTTGGGGACAATATGATGTGTAATAATTTATTTAGGTTCCGCAATTTCCTTCCCGTTTTCTTGATGTTCTACATCGGCAGGGCCCAACCCAGCGCATACCTCAGCCACCATTAGGCCATCGGGATCACCAGGACGGACCAAGGGGTGAGGGGCTATGTGGCCAGTTAGGCTCCTGAGTCGTGATGCTCAGGAGTCCCCCTTGACGTGCAAACAGCCTGTGGGAAGGAGACGCCGAGGTAGGCCTTACTTTATCTATTGTTTACTTTTATCTATCTCTATCAGATCTCACTTTTGCAAGGGACCGTGAAGGGATTGACAAGCCATTTATCACATTGGGTGCAAGTGTTTGATTGTTTGTGTGGGTATTGATGATTTGTGCGTTGTCTCCTGCTGGATTGATACCTTGGGTCTCAAACTGAGGGAAACACTTATCTCTACTTTGCTGGATCACCCTTTCCTCTTCAAGGGAAAAACCAACGCAAGCTCAGGAAGTAGTAGGAAGAATTTATGGCGCCATTGCTGGGGAGATCTATGCCAAATCAAGATATACCAAGTACCCATCATAAAACTCTCATCTCTTGCATTACATTATTCTCCATTTGTCTCTCATTTTCCTCTCGCCCACTTCTAAAACGAATTTCGAAAAGATTTGCCTTTTATTCGCCATTCTTTCGTTCGTCTTTTCGTCTGCCCTTATGTCTTACTTGGTTTGTTTGCTCATTTGCTTGGTATAATTGTGTGTTTATTGAAAATTAGAAGCAAAGAGTTTATGTATCCTCATCCACTTGCTAATATTTTTAAGAGATCCGATTATAATGAACCTATTGGTACTGAGTTGTCTGCACTAGATTATCTTTATGAAGTTTTGCATGAAATTCGTGAATTGGAAAATTGTGATGAAGTACTAAAAGAAGAAGTTTATGAAGTGATTCACGATAGTTCCTTGAATGAAAATCATGATTGTAATGATGTTATTATAAATTCTATTAACGTCAATTGTGCTCATAATACGCAAAACCCTAAGCTTGGGGATTCTAGTTTTGCTATGTCCACTACTTGTTGCAATGATCATGATTAGGGTGATTCTTCTTATAATCTTGATAATTATTTAATCCCCATGATGAAAATGAGATTGATAATAATGTTTGCAAGAATACTGAAATTGGGTTTAGAAGAGTGTCAACTTTAGATCCCACATATTTGGGTGATGTTCAATCTTATGAAATTTTTGATAAAAATGGGTTTGGAGAGGTCATGACTTTAGTCAATGATATTTCCACTTTCTTGGAAGAGTGTCAACTTTGCATGCATGTGGATTATGTAGAGAAAATTTTATGTGATAGCTATATTGTTGATTTGAGTATGATCCCACATGTAATTATTATGAGAGAGGAAAATATGATTGTAGAAATTTTCATGTTACTAAATTACCTCTCGTTAAGTTGAGATTGCTATTGTTCCTTTCTTCTTCCTTGCATATGCTAGTTTTTGCTTGTCTTGATAATTCGGTTGCTTATAAATGCCAACGCATAGGAAGTATGTTAGACTTGAACTTGTTTTTCACATGTTATTTGATGCTCTCTTTGTGTGTCAATTCTTGTCTTTCATGTGAGCATCATTAAAATTAGCAATGCCTAGTTAAAAGGCTTTAAAGAAAAGCGCTTGTTGGGAGACAACCCAATATTTTTCCTTGCTGTTTTGAAATAAATAATTCATCTAGCCTCTAGTTAGATGTGTTTTGGTGTTTTAAGTAGTGTTTTTGCCAAGTAATACCTTTGGGATAGCTTACGATGATAGTTGATTTGATCTTGCTCAAAAATAGAAACTTTTGCGTCCAGGAAAATAATTCTCATTTCTAACATAAGCATTCTTTTGATCTGATTCTTTTTGAATGAGATTGATATACAAATTGTATAGGTTGTATTAATTCTCAGAATTTTTGGAGTTACAGAAGTATTCGAAGTTTAGAGATTACTATAGACTGTTCTGTTTTTGACAGATTCTGTTTTCTTTGTGTTGTTTGCTTATTTTGATGAATCAATGGGTAGTATTTGGGGGTATGAACCTTGGAAAAGTTGGAATACAGTAGATATCAGAACAATTTAAATAAAGAATGAGTTCAAAACCATACCATAAGTGGTGACTTATTTTCTTGTACTAACAGATCTCATGAGATTTTCTGTTGAGTTTTCTGTTGTGAAGTTTTAAAGTTTTGGGTAAGGATTTGATGGACTATGGAATAAGGAGTGGCAAGAGCCTAAGCTTGGGGATGCCCAAAGCACCCCAAGGTAATATTCGAGGACAACAAAGAGCCTGAGCTTGGGGATGCCCAAGGAATCCCAAGGTAATATTCAAGGACAACAAAGAGCCTAAGCTTGGGGATGCCCCGGAAGGGATCCCCTCTTTCGTCTTCTTCTATCGGTAACTATACTTGAGGCTATATTTTAATTCTCCACATGATATGTGTTTTGCTTGGAGAGTCTTGTATGATATGAGGCTTTACTTCTTAGTTTGCCACAATCATCCTTGTTGTATACACCTTTTGAGAGGGACATGCATGAATCATCATTTATTAGAATACTCTATGTGCTTCACTTATATCTTGTGAGCAAGGCAGTTTTGCTCTAGTGCTTCACTTATATCTTTTTAGAGCATGGCGGTGGTTTTATTTTATAGAAATTGTTGAACTCTCGTGCTTCACTTATATTAGTTTGAGAGTCTTTATGAACAATATGGTAATTTGCTTTCGTCATGAATTTAGTCCTAATTTGATAGGCATACAAGAGGGATATAATAAAAACTTTCATATAAAGTGCATTGAATACTGTGAGAAGTTTGATTCCTTATGAATGTTTTGAGATATAGAGATGGTGATGTTAGAGTCATGCTAGTGAGTAATTCTGAATTGGAGAAATACTTGTGTTAAGGTTTGTGATTCCCATAGCATGCACGTATGGTGAACCGTTGTGTAACGAAGTTGGAGCATGAGGTATTTTTGGATTGTATTCCTTATCAGTGGCGGTCGGGGATGAGCGATGGTATTTTCCTACAAATCTATCCTCCTAGGAGCATGCGTGTAGTACTTTGTTTTGATCACTAATATATTTTTGTACTAAGTATGTGAGTCCTTTATGATAAATGAGTCCATGGATTATACGCAGTCCCATCCTTCCACCATTGCTAGCCTCTAGTGCCGTGCGACCTTCGCCGGTACCGTACACCCACCATATACCTTATCAAAGCAGCCACCATACCTACCTATTACTGCATTTCCATAGCCATTCCAAGATATATTGCCATGCAACTTTCCACCGTTCTGTTTATTTTGACACGCTCCATCATTGTCATCTTGCTTTGCATGATCATGTAGCTGACATTGTATTTGTGGCAAAGCCACCTTTCATAATTGTCGGTGCAACAAACCCTGAGTCCGTTGCCCAGACTGTGCATAGGTGCAAGAACAAGATTACAGGACCAAATTAGATCAAAGCACGACAGATCACTCCTTTTGAAGGACCAAAGTGCAGATCAAGAGGACAAAGATTAGCCAGCGAGACAAGATACCACTACGGGAAGGACCTCCCTTGCTGGGCAGGCGAGCCTGGCGAGGTTGGGGTTACCCCCGGAAGCAAGTATCCAGATCATCCTCGCAGGCTTCCCGGGCCTCGCGGAGGCAAACCACTAGATGGGATCTCACGGGTACAGAAGGTTGCGGTGGTGGAAAAGTGTTTTCGTGGATGCCTCTGGTGGTTTGGGGATATAAGAGTATATATACGCGAAAGAATTAGGTCAGCGAGTGCACGAGGGGCCCATAAGAGTGGGGTCATGCCCTCCGTCCTTGTGGCAACCTCGTGGCTCCTTCGACTTCATCTAGAAGTCTCATGGTTGTCTTCTGGTCGAAGAAAAATCATCACGAAGGTTTTATTCCGTTTGGACTACATTTGGTATTCCTTTTTGCGAAACTCAAAAACAGGGAAATAACAGGAACTGGCACTGGGCTCTAGGTTAATAGGTTAGTCCCAAAAATAATATAAAATAGCATATTAATGCATATAAAACATCCAAAACAGATAATATAATAGCATGGAACAATGAATAATTATAGATACGTTGGAGACGTATCATCAGCCTGCAGAGTTAGGTATGGTAGCACTGTTTGCTATCTAATCAGTAAGTAAAGACTGATTTGCCACTATGGTGACCCCTTTATCTATAAAAGGAAGCCCATGGCAACCGTAGAAAGGATTCACACCCCCTCACAATCATACGCACCTAGCTCCTCTCGCCCCGAGGCAACATTTCCGGGCAAGAGCGTCGCTCTTCTCCACCACATTCCACCATCAATCCACCAACAGAGGAGTAGGGTTTTACACCTCGCCGCGGCCCAAACCTAGGTAAAACTGCCCGTGTGATCTATGTCGTGCTGTGTTACACTTCTCTGCTCTTTGCGCAACGGGCCCATCCCTCGAACCAAAAGGGGCTTTTGGTCCCATAGGTGGTTGTAGTTTCCCACGATATCTTTGGCACGCCAGGTAGGGGGATTAATTGCGCAAATCCAAGAGCATGAGCAACACGTCATCTTCATCGCCATTTTCATCATCAGCGGCTCCACTGACTATGGCGCCCAAGAATAAGGCTGGTGTCACAGCTCATCCATCCACCTCGAAGGCCCCGCCACACACGACCGCCGACGCCGCAGGGTATGTGGAGGCGCATGAGGATGTGGGCGCTACAGGGAATGTGGTCGGCGTAGGCGGTGTTCACCACCTCCCCCGCGGCCGAAGCAGGAGCGGGAGGCACCAGAGAAGAGCAGCACCAGCAACATCCCCAAAACCCCGCTCTGCGAGGTACGAGTAGAGAGATTATTCCTTCTGTCCCTCCTGGCCTGGCCGACGGGCATAGTCGTGGCGGTGAGGTTTGCTCGAAGGTGAATCGCAATCCGACGGTTGCCCCTGTCGTGGGCACGGTCATAGGACATGCAGCGCCCCCGATGCAAACTGGCCCGACCAATGCTCCGAACGGAGTCATTGGCCGGCGTGCGCCGTCATCTCGTCACCAGGCCATTCCAGCGACTGGCTCCCGATGACGTGAGCCTGACACAGCACCGCCGGCACCGTCAGGAGCCGGGCGATGCTGCGGTCAACATCATCATGACCGATGCCAAGCACCGCCTTGGAGGCCACGACATGGGCCCAACTGCTGCTGAGATTTCTGCCGGCAGCTGATCAGATGGATTGGTGGAGAGCCATCTTTCAGAGTCTGATTGGCTTTGCCGAGGCTGGGGGCTCACAACAAGCTGGCCCGCCACGGCCTTCCCAGATGACGACAGCAGCCCACGCTGCTGGTCGTGCATAAGGGGTCACCCCCATGGTGCAATCCCCACTGTGGCAACCAGCGCGACGGCCATGATACCAAGAGCTTGATAACGTCTCGATGGCTTCATCCGATCCTTAGGCACGTCAAGGGCGACGGCGAGCCCAGAGGACAGGTAGCTGGAGGGCGCACACATCACCATTGAGCGACGCCGCAACGGCCATCACCAGTACAGCGGGCGCGATGGCCCAAATGATGACGAGCCTACGCTCGGCAGGGGCGGGTATCTACCTTTCAAGGCTGGATGCCCTGCCTTCACCCGTGAGCCGCGGAAAGTCCGTTGGCCGTCCGTTCGCACGTTCAAGCCACAGATTCCAGAGAAGTATGATCGGAGACCGAACCCGACAGAGTTCTTGGGCATCTACACCATCGCTGTTCAAGCTGCCGGGGGAAGAGATGAGAAGGTTTTTGTAAACTACTTCCCTTTGGCGCTCAAGCCAAACGTGAGGTCTTGGCTGATGCATCTACCTGAGAAATCCATCTCGACCTGGGCTGACATGTGCCATGAGTTCGTTTGCGCCTTCATGGGTGGCCACCAAGAATCAGGGCAACCCAGTGATTTGTAGCTTCTCCCACAGAAGGAAGGAGAGACTCTGCGAAAGTACATGTGGAGGTTCAGCCGAGTGCACGGAAATATTCCAGATATCTACCCGGCAGCTGTGATAGCTGCGTTCCAATCAAACGTGCGCAACCGTCGAATATGTTCCAAGATGAACGCCCGGTTGCCCAAGACTATGAAGGAACTTTACACCTTGGTGGAGAAGTGTGCTCGGGTGGAGGAGGGAAGGAAACTCCCTAGATAAGAGGATGGCATCGACGCCTACTCAGAAGATGACGATGAGTCCACCAGTCAGATGAAGAAGAACAAGAAGCGCAAGGATATGGCAGTGCTGACCGTTGAGGGATCAGGCATGCCTAGTACCGGCAAGAAGGCTAAGGCCAAAGCCCCTGGCAAGGAAGTTGCTGCATGCACTAACTACAATGAGGTTGCGGCTGTCGAGAAGGCTGGGAAAGGTGATGGGCCGTATTGCAAGATTCATCGAACCAAGGGCCACGATCTCCAGGAATGTCATCAGGTTGAGCAGCTCGTTAAGAAGCAGAGGGATGAATATGAGAAGCGCGATAAGTAAAAAGGTCAGAATGGCGCTGGTGGGAAGGACCCAGGCGGTGAAGCAAATTGCCCGGCAAGGCTCTTCGGAACCAAGGAAGACCCTCCAGGGGCAGAGAGAAGGAAGGTTAAAAGGATGAGAGTGATGGAGGGGATGAAGAGGAAACCAGGGAGTAGGAATTCCAGAAGGACACTAACACCCTGTGCATTGACGGGGGTGCATCTCTGCACTCCTCTCACTTCCAACTTAAATGGTGGGCACGTAAGGTCAATGTCGTGGAGCCGTGGCAGAGTCTCAGAAGCCACTCAAGTGGTCATGCACGCCCATCATCTTTGATGAAGAGGACCATCTAGACCGCACCACCACGGTAGAATGCTTGCCATTGTCGGTCTCACCAATGATCCACAAACTCAAATTCACAAAGATGTTGGTTGACGGCGGGGCCGGGTTGAATCTGATTTCCCCAAAGGTTATCAACAAGCTTCAGATAGCAGAGGAAGAACTCAAAGTCACGGGCATGTTGTCGGTGTCAAAACTAGCGGATCTCGGGTAGCGGGTCCCAAACTGTGCATCTAAGGTCGTTGGTAACAGGAGACAGGGGACACGATGTTTTACCCAGGTTCGGGCCTTCTCTATGGAGGTAATACCCAACGTCATGCTTGATTGATCTTGATGAATATGAGTATTACAAGAGTTTATCTACCACGAGATCATAATGGCTAAACCCTAGAGGCCTAGCTTGTATGGCTATGGTAATGAATATCCTCCTGCCGGACTAAGTACTCTGGTTTATATAGACACTGAGAGGATCTAGGGTTACACAATGTCGGTTACAAAGAAAGGAATCTACATGTTTGGTCGCCAAGCTTGCCCTCCATGCCAAGGAGAGTCCCATCTGGACACGGGTGCAGTCTTCGGTCTTTGTATTTTCATAGCCCATTAGTCCGGCCCATATTTAACAAACCGGACGCCCTAGGACCCCTTAGTCCAGGACTGCCTCAGTAGCTCCTGAACCTGGCTTCAATGACAAGGTATCCGATGCATAGATCTATCTTCGGCATTGCAAGGTGGGTTCCTCCTTCCGAACTCCAAGATAGTGTTCGGACATATTGATCGTGTCCATACCTGTAACACACACACCACACACAATAGCAGAGAGAATATAATAATCCATGAGTCCAATCTGCTGACAACTTTTTTCAACATGACATTACGTCTGCCCGGTCATAATTTCGAACCATTTTTCGTCTGCCTCTCCACGTTTCGAGACGTGGTTGACATTGGCACGTCTTGTCTAAGCAGAGATCGTGTCCCCTCATTGCGAGATTCTCATCAATACGGGCGTGGGTAACCCAACCGTGCCGTTTACACAGCCCTTGGGAGTAGTCGAATTTTAAGGCGAGGGGGGAGGCATTCAATATTCACTGCCCTTATAAGGAGATAAGAATCCCCTTTCTTCTCCCACACCTTCTCTCTTCCTCCGCCCTTGCACTCTTGAGCTCTAGCGCCCAAGTTCTCATCTTCTTCCCACTCAAGCTAGCACTCAACCATGTCCGGATCCAGAGGCAAAGGCAAGTGAATGGTCTCCTCCGTCAAGGAGAAGGACATTACTGAGCTTCGGGCGACCGGGTACTTGGCAAAGGAAATCGCTCACCGCCTTCCAACCTAGAGGCAAGTTGTCTCCGCACCGAAGCCCAACGAGAGGGTGGTATTCATCCCTCATTTCCTCCGCGGGCTAGGGTTTCCACTCCACCCTTTCGTCCACGGGCTGATGTACTATTACGGGATAGACTTCCATGATCTATCCCCAAACTCCTTCCTCAACCTCTCGGCGTTCATCGTCGTGTGTGAGGCCTTCCTCGGCATCCAACCCCACTTAGGGCTGTGGCACAAGGTCTTCAACATGAAGCCGAAGGTGGTGGATGGCCAGCACGTGGAGCGCGGAGGAGGCATGGTGAGAAAGCTAACCAATGTCTCCTGGCCGAAAGGCACTTTCGTGGAGACTGTCAAGGAATGGAAGAAACAATGGTTCTACATCACAGAACCCTGCGGCGCAAACTGGGCCACAGCTGCCAAGTTCAACTCTGGTGCTCCAATGCGGCTCACCTCCTGGGTTGAGAAGATCCCGAACTGATGTTTGCCATATGAGCTGATAGTGCTGCAGACGCGCATTCAAAGTATGGTGGACAAGGACATCAAGCTTGTCGATATAATCCAGGTGATGCTAGTTCATCGAATTCTCCCGTGCCAGAGCCGAAGCCGCCCTCTATGGGAGTTCAATCCGAAGAAGCACCATACCCTGAAGAGGCTCTTCGAAACTACTCACGAAGACGCCTGGAAGTTGCTCTTCAAGGGCAACGAGACACCGTTGGCCACCGATTCGGACCGCGGGCATGACATTAACCACCTCGCCAACGAGCTATGTTATTTTTAATGCATCCCCTACTTGCTTGTTTCAAGGATGATATCTAAGTTATTATTATCATTGCTTCTTCAAGACTGGATGGAGAGGGCGAAGAAGATCCAGTGTCCGGCTCCGCTGCCTGAAGAACCAGTCATTCCGCGTTTAGCGAAGATGCTGGTGCCGGGGCCCTATACGGCACCGGCGAAGAAGGCCATGGGGAAGGCCAAGGGGGTCCAGAGTGGCCCCCGTCACAAGGGCGCTTCGGACACGATGTTCGAAGACAAGACCCGTTCCTTCATCGCTGAAGACGACGATGATGAGGAGGACGAGAGCGATTCTCCCCCTGATGGGGGGGGGAGGAAGAAGAGGGCGGCCTCCACAATTCTGGAGGCGGAGGCGCCCAAGAAGGGGAAAGGCCCGCTCACGGGCAGTTCCGCATGGGACGTCGACAGCAGTCCGGAGAGACGCCCCCGCACTAAGCCTCGGGCCGTATCATAAGTGCTAAGACTAGTGCATGCCCATAAATCTAACCTCTCCTCTTTGTCGTTTTGACATAATTAATTATGCTATTAGAGTCTGGCCCACGACAGCTCCCAGCGATCCTCATCAAGAGGCTCGTTTGACTCGAAGGAGATGGCCAGCGAGACACCGTTGTCCGCTTACTCTCCCAAGGCCAAGGGAGACGACGAGGTGCTCTCCCAACGGGAAGTTCAGGAGGTCGCCAAGGAGGCACTAGAGGGTGATACCTCGGCCGCCGGACACATGGGGGAGCAAGCCCCCATGGAGACTGACGATGAGCTCAATTCGGCCCCCATATGAGCACGGATCAGGAGACCCATACGACCCCGGAATCTGACAAGTAGCTTCCTTCAAGAGAAGGAGGCGTGCCTATCCCGCCGGCGACCTCTGTCCAACCAGAGGCACCGGACAATCTATTGGAAGCACTGCGTGGCACTTCCATTGTGGAAGAACACCGTATCCTTATAGGTACGGTGATTGAGAAGGTTCAGTCCGCCGAAGCCTGCAACAGCCTGCTGACAGGTTTTGAGGTAAGCGGCATTCAACCGAGAAAATCCCCACATAGACAGTAGCTCCTAAGATAGTGTCCGGTGATCGGAAAGAAAAGCCGGACAGAGGGTCAATTATATTTCGCAGGAAACTAACCAAACTGTGTCTGATGTGAATAAGTAGGCGTCGCTGCTGGCCGCGACTTCGCACACTGCCGAAGTCGCCGGACTAAAGCAGAAACTGGAGCGGGCCGAAGAAGAGCCCGGCCAGCGAGGAAGCAGCTGGAAGTCCAGCAAGGTATGCAATGGCTCGCTATATATTTGGAAAGAGTAAATGATGTATACTGACCGTAGTGTCATTATATGTGTAGAGGCGACGACCGAGGTCGCGGCCCTGAAATAGGGCCTTGCCGAAGACGAGGGGAAATCTCTCAAGGATCAGGCTGCTCGCAAGAAGCTGAAGGCCCGGCTGAACGAGGTCCAGCAAGAGCTCCAGGACGCGGTGAAGAAGTACGAGACCCTGGAGGGCGAAGTTTCGGCTCGAGAGACCGAACTCTCCAAGGCTCATCAAAGCGCGCAAGCGGCCCGGTTGAAGCCCAGGGTGCCCTCCAGGAGATCCAGGAGGTCAGGAAGATCATGGAGGGTAAGGCGTTTAGTATGCAAAACAAATATATGAAGAAGTATTTCTTACTAACCCGGATTCGGAGTTCTCCAGAAGCATTCGCAGATCTGCCGCGGAGTTTGTCCGACACCGCTTAGTTATTCCGAGCCGAAGAAGGGAGCTCCACGGAGAAACTGTTCTGGTCGCAGTATCTTGCGCCAGAGCATCTCGTGCCCTTCACTGATCAGCTGAAACAACTGGAGGAGCTACATAGGGTGGACGAACTAGCCATGAAGGATTTGATAATCCGGCTGTGGCCAGCCAAAGCTATGCCCGGTAGCTACTTCGGACTCGCGAAGCAGCTATTGAACGCTTGTCCTCGGCTGGACGTCGTCAAGCGATCGGCCTGCATTGAAGGTGCCCGCATGGCCTTCGCCCGCTGCAAGATGTGGTGGGCGAAGATGGACGCCATCAAGCTGACCAAGGGGCCGCCAGAGGGAAAGGAGCACCGCACACCCGAGCACTATTTTGCAGATGTCCTAGAGGGGTCTCGCATTGTGGCAACGCAGTGTGGGCAAGACATTATCTTTGAGTGAATGCATTCATGTTGTCTTTGCCTTGTATGATGAAACAAAACTTTTATGTAATATAATGCTTTTTATGTTTTAAATTTTACCTCCTGTGTGGCCATGTTGTATGAAATCTAAGGGTTAACCAGTCGTCGGCCTCTGCCCCCATATAGGAAATACGGAGGTGATCGGGATGAAATCTAAAGAATCTTGATCCAATTATATGGTCCTTGAAGAAGTTGTTTAGCGCAACGAACCAGGCAACCAGACTATGTGGCTTTAACGCCCTCACTTAGCCATAGGAGTTCGATAATATAAACATGGGTGGAGCCCCTAGTATCCGAACTAGAGTACTATAAGCGTCTTATCGGGAAGTATCGATCCTTCGCGTAATGCGGAAGAAATTTCCAATGATTTGCAAGCTCCGAACAGCTGACCGACTCTCGCCGCATCATGACAGACAATTTTCGGCTTTCTCTACTGAGGTGCTCCTTTGGATAAACCAAGGCACAATCGCAGTAGTTCTCCCTTTACTACCATAGCCGATATAGTGGAACGTAAGGTAGCAAGCATAGCAGCCGGGCAACCCAACTATTGACCAAAGACATGATTCAGAGCCAATGCATATAATGCTAAATTCGGGGTGCCGAACTATACTATAAAAATGGTTCGGTCTTTTGTTGCCGTAGTGTGGGGTGCTATGAAGCCCCTAGCAAACATCAAACATACCAAAGTGTATGGGTGTTACCTGATGAAGTTACCAGAAAAGAAGAGACAAAATAGGAAGTAAAAGAAGAAGAAGTGATAAGCTAGGGCCGTAAAATTCGAGCCGCAAACTGTTCTTATTATAATTTCATTGGTGCGTTAAACCGCGTTTATACAAGTAATGCGATAAGCATGAGGCTAGTTACTATGCCTTGACCAAGGGAGAGCTGCATGTGGGTCCTGAAAAACAGGTAGAGTGATCGTTAACGAAACCACCTAGAGAAGTCCCCCGTATGCATGCGCTTCTTGCCATCTTGGTGTGTTTGTCCTTCAAGAGTACCGATGATCAGGCCATTAGATGGGGCCTGCGGGATTGAAACATGAAAAGGAAACGAATAAAAGTATGTGTGTATCCGGTGTCCGTTGGGCCGTACTGTGGATCACAAGCTAGCTATGCCTCCGTCGATGCCCATGGAATTTTGAGTGCATAGTTATGTACGCGCGGTATGAATGCCACCACTTGATCGGGACTGAGACAGAGGCTGGATGGCTAGTCGAGCTCGTGACGAGTCGAGCTATCCTACTGCAGGGTAGTTCGGACCCTCTTGATGGTGTATGTGGGCTCGGTAGCCGAATAAAGTTTCTTCTTGAGAAGGCCGCTCTGTACTTCTGCTGCTAAGGCAGCTGTGTGTTCTTCTATACGGAGGGAGCGTTCCGTATTTCCATTGACTGTTATGACGCCACGTGGACCGGGCATCTTGAGCTTGACATAAGCATAGTGTGGCACTGCGTTAAATCAGGCGAATGTGGTCCGTCCGAGCAGTGCGTGATAGCCGCTGCGAATGGGGACTATCTCGAAGATTAACTCCTCGCTTCGGAAATTGTCCGGAGATCCAAAGATGACTTCTAGCGTTATTAAGCCCGTACAGTGGGACTCTACACCTGGTATGACTCCTTTGAAGGTAGTCTTTGTTGGTTTGATCCATGATGGATTAATGCCCATTTTGCACATTGTATCCTGGTCGAGCAAGTTAAGGCTGCTTCCACCATCCATCAGGACTCGCATCAGGTGGAACCCATCAATTATTGGGTCCAGGACCAGTGTGGCTGAACCACCGTGATAGATACTGGTCGGATGATCTCGGTGATCAAAAACGATTGGGCATGCTTTGCGATCCCTTATCCTTGTTTTCGGCATTTGACTTGCTGGCCTGTTTAAAAAACCAACAATCTCTATTCGTGTGATTGGGTGGTTTGTCTGGGGTGCCATGAATCTGGCACGAACGATCAAGTATGCGATCCAAGCTAGATGGGCCCGAATTGTTCTTTTGAAACAGTTTCTTCCGCTGACCGGACTTAGAGCCACTGAATCCGGCGTTGAGCGTTGTATCCTCGATGTTGTCATTGTTGTTTCGTCGCTTGTATCTGTTGCGTCGAGACTTGTCTTTGTTATTTGTAACTTCAAGTGTGTCGGCATCGCTTGCATTGTTTTTGCTACGGGCCAACCAACTATCCTCACCCGCGCAAAACCGGGTCATGAGTGTCGTAAGGCTTCCATAGATTTTGGCTTTTCTTGTCCAAGGTGGCATGCGAGCCATTCGTCGCGGATGCTATGTTTAAAGGCCGCTAGGGCTTTGACATCCGGACAGTCAATGATCTGGTTCTTTATGGTTAGGAACCTAGTCCATAATTTCCTGGCTGACTCTACAGGTTGTTGAACTATGTGGCTTAAGTAATTGGCGTCTGGTGGCCGGACATATGTAGCTTAGAAGTTGTCGAGGAAGGCTTCTTCCAAGTCTTCCCAACTGCCGATAGAGTTTTCAGGCAGGCTGTTCAACCAGTGCCATGCTGGTCCTTTGAGTTTCAAGGAGAGGTATTTAATGGCATGAAGGTCATCGCCGCGGGCCATATGAATGTGGAGGATGAAGTCTTCTATCCATACTGCAGGGTCTCTGGTGCCATCATATGATTCTATATTCATGGGTTTAAACCCCTCTGGGAATTCATGTTCCATGACTTCGTCGGTGAAGCAATGAGGGTGTGCGGCACCTCTATATCTGGCCGTATCGCGACATAGCTCTGATGGGGTCTGCCTGCGGCTTTCAGCCCGCGGATGACTAGATTTGTCACGTCCGAACAGACGGTCGTCGTCGCGTGTCGGGGCACGTCCTCGTGATCCATAGATCGATCTAGTATGTCCTGCTTTATTGTTCAGGTCATGTCGAAGGTCATATGTATGTGTTCGGCTTGAGTTGCCGCTTTGTCCCGGCCACGTGGTGGTCGGTCAGCCGCATTGCACGATGGTGGTATGTGTTACGGCGCCTCATCATCTAACTGAGGTAGTAATTTGCGCTTCAGGTGGCTTTTGGCCGGGCGCTTGAGGCCGTATTCTTCGGCTGCTAGGGCATCAGTCCATTTATCGTTGAGCAAATCTTGGTCAGCTTGAAGCTGCTGCTGCTTCTTTTTTAGCTCCTTGTAGTGGATATTAGCTGGCGCTTGAAGCGCTCTTGCTCAAGAGGTTCCTCAGGCACGATGAAATCCTTAGTGCCGAGGCTCGCCTCATCCTCGGAGAGCGGAAGATAATTTTTTTCCTCCGAGTCCTCCTGTGTGGCTTGTTTACCGGGGCTAACCTGCCCATCTTCCTGTTCATCCTATTCGGTACCTGCGTCAATAGGGTCTTCGTTGTCTTCTCCTGGGGTGTTATCTTCTCCTGTGCCAGTGTTGCTATCTTTACTGCGGTGTGACTTAAAGCGGCGCCGCTGACGCTGGCGTTTCGATTGTATCTCAGGAGGTTTATCCTCAACTGGATCTTCTTTGTCATCGCCGCTGTTCTCCTTTGGTGCATCCACCATGTATATATCGTACGAGGAAGTGGCCGTCCAACATTCGGTGAACGGCGGGTCCTGGGCCTCTTCTTCTCCGGCATGGTCGTCCATACTGTCGATGTCGTTGGAGCCGTAATCAAGCATGTCAGTTAAGTCTTCGATAGTGGCTATGAAGTGGGTGGCGGGTAGGAAGCGAAATTCTGTGTCATCAGCTTCTAGTTTGAACCGGATATAGTTCGGCTATGAATCCCCCGCTAAGTATATATTTTTTAATAAGTTTAGCACCTCGCCGAAAGGCGAGTGCTGGAAGATGTATGTGACACTGAATTCGAAGATCGATAAACGATCAAGTTCGGCGTCCGCGGGCTCACACGGTTCAAAATTTATTGCCGGAGATGAGTACGGAGTTCCGGTGGCAAATATATCGTGTGAGGTTAAGTCCATGTGTGGCTCCAACACCAGGGAGTTTGTGGCCTCCGTGGTGGGGTTGAGCCTCTGGTCCTTGCATGGTGTAGTGTCCTTCGGATCTAAGGCCAGAGCGGTTAGAGGAGCTATCTCCTGGATGCGGTCCGATGACAGATTTAGGTCATGTCTATCGGGGTGACCAGGAGTGGTTGCCGCGGACTCGTATTCGGTGAAGATCAAGACTCTACGAATGTCTACAACATAGTTCAAGCTCCCAGATCTGACCTGGTGGCCAGGGGCGTAGCTATCGATCTACTCCAGATGGCCAAGCGAGTTGGCCCGTAGTGCAAAGTTGCCGAACACAAAGATCTGTCCAGGGAGGAAGGTCTCACCTTGGATAGCATTGGTAACGCGGGGGTCCCGAACTGTGCGTCTAAGGTCTATGGTAACAGGAGACAGGGGACACGATGTCTTACCCAGGTTCGGGCCCTCTCTATGAAGGTAATACCCGACGTCCTGCTTGATTGATCTTGATGAATACGAGTATTACAAGAGTTGATCTACCATGAATCGTAATGGCTAAACCCTAGAGGCCTAGCTTGTATGGCTATGGTAATGAATATCCTCCCTCCGGACCATGTCCTCCGGTTTAAATAGACACCGGGAGGATCTAGGGTTACACAAGGTTGGTTACAAAGAAAGGAATCTACATGTTTGGTCATCAAGCTTGCCCTCCACACCAAGGAGAGTCCCATCCAGACATGGGTGTAGTCTTCGGTCTTTGTATCTTTGCAGCCCACCAGTCCGGCCCATAGTTAACAGGCCAGATGCCCGAGACCCCTTAGTCCAGGACTCCCTCACACGTTTCAAGGAATCAACCCCGGTAGGAGTCATCCTAAGGGAAAGATCACACTGGCAGTGACATTCGTTGGAGAGTTCAACTTCTGGACCGAGAAGGTTGTGTTTGCTGTGGTCGACCTCCCCCAGTCATACAATGGAATCCTTGGACACCTTGCTTTGGCAAAATTCATGGTGGCATCCCACTATGCCTACAACACTTTGAAGATGCCAGGGCATGTGGGAGTCATTTCCATTCCGTCAGACAAGAAGGACGTAATCATTTGTGTGGGTAAGATGTACCGGGACACAGTCGTGGCAGAGGCCATGGCAGCTACAGTTCCCGTCAAGGAAATGAAAGGAAAGAAGAAGGATAGCAGGGAAACCAGCAAGGAATCCAGGAAGCGTACCACTTCGGAGTATGTTGCGCCTGTTGATGACTTGCCGGAGAGTTCCAACAACAAGATATCCAAAGCTGCTGCACCTCATGTGAAAAAGGTCCTGTAGGGCTGGCTGGCGCCGATGGTACCTTTACTATCAGTGCCACCCTTGATGATAAATAGGAAAGCGCGCTCGTTGCCTTCCTGCAGGCGAATATCGACGTGTTTGCTTGGCAATGGTCCGATATCCCTGGTGTTCCCAGGGAGGTAATCGAGCACCACCATGCTGACTGCCTACATGCCCGATCCGTCAAGCAGAAGGTCCAACACGAAGAGATCAAGAAACTTGAGGCAGCTGGTTTGGTCATAGGAGTACTGCATCCAACATGGTGAGCAAACCTAGTGGTCGTGTGCAAGGATAAACGTCAGTAATTTATTGCAGAAGAGATCAAGAAACTTGAGGCAGCTGGTTTGGTAATAGGAGTACTACATCCAACATTGTTAGCAAACCCAGTGGTCGTACACAAGGCTAACGGGAAATGGAGGCTTTGCATGGATTTGACAGATCACAACACAGCTTGCCCGAAAGACCCATTTCCCTTGCCGCACATCGACTAGATTGTGGATTCCACTTCAGGATGTGATTTTCTCTCTTTCCTTGATGCATACTCAGGGTATGATCATATTTTCATGTCTAAGGTAGATGAAGTGAGGACCTTGTTCATCTCCCCATGCAGCACATACTGCTTTGTGTGCATGCTTTTGGGTTGAAGAGTGTTGGGTCCACTTTTGCAAGGGCGGTCCAGATTGGTTTTGAATCAAAGTTGCAAAGAAACATTGAATCTTATACGGATGATATTTTATTCAAGACCAAGGAAAGATCCACCCTCATCCAGGATTTGGAAGAGTCATTTGCTAATCTGTGCAAGATCAACTTGAAGCTAAACCCGGAGAAGTGTGTGTTTGGCATTCCCTCCGGCAAGCTACCTGGGTTCTTTTTATCCCATCGCGGGATAGAAGTCAACCCCCATAAGATCAAGGCTATCAAGAAGATTCAGGCACCCAAGACAGTTAAAGATGTGAGGCGTCTAAAAGGATGCGTTGCCACACTTAGTAGATTCATCTCCAAGTTTGTCGAGCGTGCCTTGCCGTTCTTCAAGATCTTGAAGAAAGTAGGACTCATGAAGTGGACCCAGAAGCAGATACAACACTGCAAGATTTGAAGGACTACTTGTCCTTTGTACCCACTTTGGGTGCTCCCAAACCACAAGAGACGTTGTTGCTATACTTAGCAGCAACTAATCAAGTGGTTAGTGCAGCCCTAGTGGCGCACCGGGAAGTAGAACAGACAGTGAGTGAGAACAGCCCGGCAAGGCCGGATATGAACAGACAACCCCAAGGATGCGGCAAGGAAGAAAGTGGTTCAACGCCCAATGTACTTCGTCAGCTCCATATTGCAGGGGCTAGATCCAGGTACTCTCGCGTGCAAAAGTTGATTTTTCGCCTCAGCTTGGCATCAGGGAAACTACGCCACTACTTCCAAGCCCATGAGATCAAGGTTGTCACCCGCTTCCCTTTGCAAAGGATACTCTGAAACCCTGAGGCTACCGGAAGAATAGTGGAGTGGGCTCTAGAGTTATCCAGCTTTGGCCTAAAATTTGAGAGCACGTCAACAATTCAGAGCAGGGCATTGGCAGGGTTTATTGCATAATGGACACCAACCCCTGATGAAGAAGTGCTGGAAACAGTTATCCCTGGCAAGGAAGCACCCTAAGAATGGATCATGTATTTCGATGGTGCTTTCTCCCTACAAGGTGCAGGGGATGGCGAACTTCTCGTTGCTCCCACTTGAGAGCACCTGAAGTACGTCATCCAAATGCATTTTCCCCGGGAGGAGGCGACCAACAATACAACAGAGTATGAAGGGCTCCATGCCGGGCTCAAGATTGCCACTGAATTGGGAATCTAGAAGTTGATCATTCGAGGAGATTCACAACTTGTGGTAACACAAGTCAACAAGGATTACAAAAGTCCATTGATGCAGGCATACGTTGAGGAAGTTAGAAGACTGGAGGAGCACTTTGATGGATTGCAAACAGAGCACGTGCCCCATGCGGAAAAAAGCATTATTGATCATATGTCAATGTGCGATGTGCAAAAGCTCCCTGTGGAACCTAGAACTTTTGTTCTCCATCTTACTTAGCCCTCTGTATCCCTAGCAACAATGGCCCGAAAGAGGAGGAAATTGGACTTCGGTAAGCCTCTCCAGGTAGAGCCTCTCTGGGCTCCTGGTAGGGACCCCGCCGAAAACAACTTCCCATCAATTAACAGGCTGCGCCCTCATGTCAAGCCACTGGTCCCCGCGGTCGAGGAACGCGCTCCCGCAGATGAGGAGGTGTCGTTAGTCTTTGTTATCGAGCTCCAGGCTCCAACTTGGGAAAGGCACATAGTGCACTTCCTCCAAACCGGAGAACTTCCTGAAGAGCAAGAAGAAGCCGAAAGAGTAACGCGGAGGGCCAATATGTATCAGTTTTTCGACAAAACTCTATATAGAAGAAGGCCCAACAGTGTGAAATTGAAGTGCATTTGCCAGGAAGAAGGAAAGGAACTACTAGTAGAGATACACAAAGGCATGTGCGGCTCTATACAAAAGACTATACTCCACACGTGTCGAGGCATGACTTGGGGCATAAGCGCATATTCGTATGGTCGCAAGAGTGGTTGTATCTTTGCGCATCTCATGTACTGAATAGATAAAATACAAGACTTGGCTTACAATCGCCACAATGTCACAAAAATTTCATCAAGTAATACAATCATTCAAGATGAACATAGAGTCCGTCTATGGAATAAATCAAACGAATAAAAGACAACCACCCAAGCTAAGTCTCGATCGACCTTACTGGTCACCACTACTGATCGTCCGGAAAGGAAACATAGTAATGGCCATGGTCTTCGTCGAACTCCCACTTGAGCTTAGTGGCATCACCTGCATCAGACTCATCGGTACTTGCAACTGTGTTTGTAGTAATCTCTGAGCCACGGGGTCTCAGCAATCCAACACCCTCGGTAGCAAGACTATCAAAGCTTAAACATAAGGCATGGATATACGGTGGAGTTGCGGCAAGAACTAAGCATTGTATGGTGGCTAACTTACAAATGTAAGAATAAGAAGAGAATCTACACAACGGTCACAAACTAGTAATGATCAAAAAGTGATCCTGAGCTACTTACATTCAAGCATAACTCCACCGTGTTCTCTTCCCGAACCTTGTCAAAAAGAGACCATCACAGATATGCACGCGGTTGGTGTTTCATAGTGAGATTAGATTCAAGTTCAGTACAACCGGATATTAAAAAACTCCAATCTGCCACATAACCGCGGGCATGGTTCTTGAAAGTTTAAACCCTGCAGGGGTGTCCCAACTTAGACCATGACAAGCTCACAATCCGCGGAGACAATCCCCCATTGCGAGACACCCTGAGTATTCTCGAAACATGGTGCACAAGCTCTTCGAAGAAAGGAAAACTATCCCAAGGAGATCTTCCAGTGAGTCAGACCCGTGTCCAGACCCCCGCGCTATCTATCTACGGACTCAATAGTCTATGCAAAGTGGACGATAGCCAAAAGACATCGTGCTGCCCCAAGGCGGCACCACCGACTGCTATGTAGGTGGACCAACACTAATGTCGAGCATTGGCCCGGGGGGTTGATTAAGAGGCCTCGGGTCAATTACTCCCTGTGCAAGTTTTAGTTGTTATTAGGCAAATGGTAAAACCAATGTTGAATCTCGTCGGGAAAGCTTTACTTTAGGTGAAGAGACAAGGGGGGCCCATGAACCTTGACCGTGTTAGGAACGCAAAATTCAAGGAACATAACACCGGTATGATGGAAACTAAGGCAGCAAGAGTGGAACAAAACACCGAGAAAAAGGCCAAGCCTTCCACCCTTTGCCAAGTATATAGATGCATTATTTAAATATAAGAGATATTGTGATATCCCAACAATATCCATGTCTCAACATGGGATAACCTGCACTGCACCTGCAACTTGCAACACTATAAAGGGGCTCGGCAAAAGCGGTAACATAGCCAAACAACGGTTTGCTAGGAAGGTTAGAGGCTTGACATGGCAATTTGGGAGGCTATATGAACAAGTGGTAGGTAGCATGACATAGCGACATAATGAACAACTAGCAAGCAAGGATAGAAGTGATATCGGGTGGTAATGATCATCTTGCATGCAATGTTCTCAGTGGTATCGAATCCTTGCTCTTCGTCAACGTACTCGGCCGGGTCCTCGAACATGAACTCATCACCCGGCTCTACCCAAAGCAAGCACACAAACATCGGAACAACAATGAATCTCGGTGAAATGCGCAAGCAACATGATGCAAGATGTGTCATGAATTGTAAGATATGATGTGCATATGTGGATGAGGTGTTCGGTAGGGGTGCATTCGAGATAGAAGGAGAAACAATAAACATGGCAACATTTGGGTAACCCAAGCATGCCACTAGATAGATTTCGGTTGAAATCGATATAAAGATCACCAGAAACGGATGCACGGTTTGAAAATGGCAAGCAAAACCATATACAATGCAAGCTGTTGAAAACAACAATACAACAACTTGGACGCAAGGTTTAAATATGCTATAGCACAACAAGATGAAAACGTTGGGGGGGGGCGACAAGTTGCCTGCATGCATAAGCATATCATGAGCATCGCATGTTCATGTAGATAAGATTGCATCTCGCATCATTTTCATCTGCATAAACTGTAGGCTCGTGCCGAGGACTTGGCCTCCAAGATGAGATGGAAAGATGAGCCTACACCGTGATCTCTGGCATGCCAAACAGATAAGTTCTTTCTCTTATCCATATGTGTTTTGTAAGTAAAGACTTCTGCATAAGAAAACCTCACCGCTTTTTCAAACTTAGGTGCTCCCATCCCTTGACTCGAACGTTTCTTCGATCAGGGTGGTCGCAGTGGCCTTTGATGAAAAAACATTGCCGGGGAGCTGATCCCTCTTCACGATTTGTGTCCGGTAGGCCTAACTCCCCGGCAACAAAGCAGAGGGTACCGGCAAGATAGCTTGCCGAGGGAAACTCATTTATTTAAAAATATAGAGGCATCCCACCTCTTCATGGACATATACATGCGGAAGTCCCCGACAAGGTTCATCTTTTTCATTAGTATGCTAATCAAACAAGTACAAATCTTACAGGACACAAACATGGATTCAAGAGATTACATAATTAGAACTAAAATTTGGCAAGTGCCGACGGATTTAAGATTGAAAAAAGGTAATTTCCTAGTGATTCCCTTTCTGGTCCCTCTCCTCCTAGGCACTGCAACATGAGTTGAAGAGGGCAAAAGAAGTGCCTGGGCAGAAGCCTAGCCTGACTCTGTCAGGCTCGATGAGACACTACTAGGAAAAGGCCTACTAGTGGCGCACCAGTTTTGCCTACTAATGGCGCACTACTGGTGCGCCACTAGTACCACGCCACTAGTATTTTTTACTAATGGCGCACTAGTGGTGCGCCCTTAGTATCTGGTATACTAATGTCGCACCACTGGTGCGCCATTAGCATAGGCCACTGGTGCGCCATTAGTATAGACCACGGTGCGCCATTAGTATTTTTGAATTTTGAAGACGGGAAAATAGTAGTGGCGCGCCATCTAACCCCCACCGTGCGCCATTGCTATTTTTTGAATTTTGAATTTGGATCTGGATCGCGATTTTTTTGCCCATTTTTTTCTCGGTTTTTTGCATGATATTATTTCAAATTTTGTTCCCGTTTTTGGATCTTGTACGTTCTTTTGCCATGTTCTTTTGCCGGAGTGGAGTTCACCGGAGAGGAGGAGGAGGAGGTGACCGGAGAGGCGCTTACATCGCCAGAGAGGAGGAGGAGATCGCCGGAGAGGAGTTCACGGGAGCATCGGAGAGCAGGAAGGAGAAACCATGAGGGGATGGGAGGAGAGGAGGGGGAGGAGCTCACCGGAGAGGAGGGAGGAGGAGCTCACCGGAGATGAGGGAGGAGGAGCTCACCGGAGAGGAGGGAGGAGGAGCTCACCGGAGAGGAGGGAGGAGAAACCGTGAGGGGAGGGGAGGGGAGGAGAGGAGGGAGGAGGAGGTTGCCGGAGAGGAGGAGGAGGTCGCCGGAGAGGAGGAGGAGGAGGTCGCCGGAGAGGAGGGTAGTATGGTGGAGGAGAGAAGGGAAGATGGATTGGAGGAGAGGAGGAGATGGAGTGGAGGAGAGGTGGAGTGGAGGAGAAGAATGAAGAGGTAAGGAGGAGAGGACACGCCCAGCCATATATACGACATCGTAATGGCGCACCGTGGGCAGGTGCGCCATTACTATTTTTTTGATTTATTTTGAATTTTGAAGGCGGGAAGATACTAATGGTGCACCATGGGCAGGTGCGCCATTAGTAACTTTTTTTATTTTTTTGATTTATTTTGAATTTTGAAGGAGGGAAGATAGTAAGGGCGCACCATGTGCAGGTGCGCCATTAGTAAGTTTGAATTTTTTTGAATTTTTTTTCCTCTCCAGATCTTAAAAGCCCCGTATCTTTTTTTCCTGTTAGGTTTTTGAGGATTTTGAAAATGTTTAACAGGGTTCCCCCAGTTAAATTTAGATGTAACTTTTCGAGTAGATGATTTTTCATATAAAAAACTTTTTCATCCGAGTTCGGATGCAAAAGTTATGCCCATTTTTACAAATTCTCGAGAGATTTTGCAAAAAAGTCGAAAATTCATGTTTGTAAATTTTGCTAACAACGAGACCACATATCACATGGGAATCTTATTTTCTTTTATTTTTTTTGACATTTCTATCATTTTCTTTTATTTTTTTGAAACTGAAAAGGCAGTCCAAGGGGGGTGCATTCGGGGGAATGTTTGGGCCAAATTACTAATGGCGCACCGTGGGATGGTGCGCCATTACTAGTTCAACTAGTAATGGCGCACCACACCCACGGTGCGCCATTAGTAGTTTAAAAAATAAAAATAAAAAAAATTGAATTATTTTTGAAACATAATTACTAATGGCGCACCGTGCGGTGCGCCATTACTAGTTTTGAAAAAATAAAATAATTTTTTTACTAATGGCGCACCGTGGATGTGGTGCGCCATTAGTATTTGCACACTAATGGCGCACTAACACATGGTGCGCCATTAGTATTTAGTAATGGTGCACCACATGTACAGTGCGCCATTAGTGTCCATATTGGCTATAGCTGTTTTTGTAGTAGTGAGAGGTAGCCTGGCGGCAGCAGGGGCGCGGACGAAGGCGATGTTGAAGAGACCGGCGGAGGCGACCCATCAACCGCCACCACCAGGATCAGCAGGACACGGGCAGGGCTAACGGAGCTACAGCCCATGAGGAAGCCTGTCGGGGTCCAGCTGGAAGGCTGCTGGAGGAGCGAGAGGCACCGCTTCCACCTCTTCTCCCAACTCCCCAGCAAATCAACTTGCCAGAGAGGGGATGCAGATGCAGATGATGCTGCCGCCGCCTAATGGTGATAGTCCGGATGATGCTCAACCGGAGTTAGATTCGTCGCCCTCCCAGTCGGTGTCATCGTCATCGCTGTCATTGTCCTCCTCATCGCTATTGTTCGAGGAGGAGCTTTCATCATCGGTTGAGCTCTCCACGCAGCACCCTAAGCGAGCACCCGAGCTCCCAAAAACTTTGACGGAAAGGAAATTGTCCTCCATTAACCACTACAAAAAAGACACATCAGTGACATTTTGGGCCAAACAAAAAAAATTTCTGTCATGCTTATGACACTTCTATGACGATAATTGTGACAAAACCCAGTATCATCATAGATGTGGCGGGGTCGACCTTCTATGACAAAAAACCGTGACAAAAAATGGGCTTTTCGTCCTAGGAGGATAGGAAACGCAGCTACATGACATTCTTTGGGCCGTCCATGACGGAAAAAACCATGGTAGAAGTAAGGGCAAGGAAAATATCGGGGGAGTTCCCGGTTACGGTGGGTGGTCGGGGGCCGAGCGATGAGCGTTTATCTCGTACGTACGCGTGTGTGTGTGAGGCGTTGCGCTCTAACTGAACCCGAGCGAGGCTTTGGGCTCTAACTGAACCCGAGCGATCGATCGATCCCTTGCTGTCAACTGAACCCGAGTGATTCCTTCGCTACTGCTGCTAACTAAAGCCGATAAATGCTGCCTCTGGATGAACAGTGAGCGTTGTTGGGGGGGGGGTTGATGAATAGTTCCAGGTGGGGGGTGGGTGAAGAGCACCCCGTGGTGTTGCAGCTGGATGAACAGGTCCCCGATCGAGCCGGTTGGGGGTGGATGAATATGACCCCATGGAAGGTTGGATGAACAGGACCCCATGGAGGGCTGGTTGAACAGTAGCCAGTGGAAGGCTAGATGAACAGTAGCCCATGGATGGGTGGTTGAACAGGACCCCATGGAGAGGGCTGGTTGAACAGTAGCCGGTGTAGGAGCGCGCGGTGGAGGCTGGATGAACAGGAACTCGTGCATGAACAGTCGCAGGTGGAGGCTGGAGGAGGTCGACTGTGGATGAACAGTAACCCGTTGAGGAAGTTGACAGTGGAGATGAACAGTATCCCATGGAGTCCCATTTTGCGGTACGCCACACCCCTCCCGATGAACAGGACCCACGTTTCAACCTTAGCGCTCCAACACAAGTCCGTTTCCTCCGTTTTGTGGTACACCACACCCCTCCCAATCAATAGGACCCTGTTTCGACCATAGGAGGTCCAAGAGAAGTCCGTTTACTCCCTTTTGCGGTACGCCAGACCCCTCCCGATGAACAGGATCCTGTTTTGACCGTCGCCGGTCGAACACGAGGCCGTTTCCTCCGTTATGCGGTACGCCAGGCCTCATTTCCATCGGCTGTTCCGTCTAAGCCGGTTGGCTCCCGGTGAACAGCATGTGTTCCGTTGCCTCCCGATGAACACAACGCAATCCGTTACCTCCCCATGAACACAACAACTATGCAGTTTCTCCGTTCAGACCCAGCCATGTACACGAGCCATGGCCGTACGTATGCGCGAGTAGGCATTTGAAACCCCGCCCTTATTTACGTACGTGGCTGTATTTTTTGGTGTGTGGCTGTATGTACGTGTACGCAGTTTAGATGAGACAGCCGGAACTGTTACGTGGGGGGCACTACTATGACATGTGCCGCTACTTACTCGGCCATGGTTCATCATTGCAAAGCGACCGATCGACCATTATGTACGTACACGTTCGCGACCAGAATGACAACGCTATCTACGGTTCGACCAGGTGGGTCCTGACTATCAGGCACTTCCTTGCGTGCGAAGATGTAGCCGGTGGGTCCCAGCAGTTAGGGGGCGAATCATTTTTTGTCCGTAATATGGACGTACTTCCTTGCGCGCGAAGATGTAGATGGTGGGTCCCAGCAGTGAGGGGCAACGTTTTTTTTGCGAAATACGGTGGCCCGTCTGGTGGGTCACTGCTGTCAGGTGGAGGAATCATTATTTTCCACGTAATAAGGAGGCACTTCCTTGCTGCGGTCGTGGACCCAGCTATCATCCTCTCCATGTATAGTACTCTTTTAATGGAAGTTGTTCCTTGACCTCGTTGACCACGCCACACCGAGAGCACCAGGGTAGTGGACGATGGCGAGGCCTAGGAAGGGGATGATGCTGAGCTAGGGAAGACGCGACAGTGCATGCCCACCCGGAGAGGAGTATGAGGGTTCACTGGTTCGGCGGTGTGAGGCTGCCATCACCGCAGGGCCTGGCCAGCGGTGGGAATAGTAGGGGAGGTGAGGTCTCAACGGCAGCACAGCCGGACAATGGAGGTAGGAGCAGGCGGTCTCATCGGTGCTGGTTTGGGTGGCTGGTGCAAGAAGAGCAGCGATTGAAGAAGCAGCAGGACTGTTCGATTCAAATCCAACGGTCACTGCTGCTAGAATCATTTGTTAACTAAGTTGACAAGCCCCGCGTACGCGTCAACTTAGTAGGCCGACAGGTCAGCCTCCGAACGGGTGCACCCCATATGTCAGTGGGAGGAATCATTCTTTTCGCGTAATAAGGGGGCAGTTGATTGTGTGTGGCGGGCCATCGGAGGGAGTAGGGTGGGCCGGTGAAGCCTGCGCGACACCACAGGGGCCATAAGAGGAGGGAGCAGGCTGTCCCACCGGCGCTAGTTTAGGCGGCCGAAGCAGGAAGATCAGAGATTGAAGAAGAACGTCGGTGGTTGGATGGACATCAAACAGTCACTGCTGCTAGAACCGTGTGTTGATTGACAAAGCCTTGCGTAAACAAGTCAACCTCGAAATCTGTGGCATGTCCAGCCCATTGGCTATTATTTTCATAATTTTTACTCATTTTCTAATTCATATGGAGTTTATTGTAGCCCATTTTCCATTTTTAGAATTGCTGCCCATTTTCTGGTCAGTACCAAGGTTAAAAAATTGAACTAAATATGTGCGAAATTGTGAAAATTCACACTTTTTTGCTGGGGAGAAAAATATTCTTAATCCAAAAATTAGTAGCCATACTAAAAAAATTAAAAATAAATTAGTACTATGTCATGTTAAATCCAATGAAATATAAAATATCAGTGAAGAAGAAAAACAAAAAAAAACTAATTTCCCATTTGCTATAATATTTTTGGAATTTTCAACCCCTTTGATATTACTTTTAGTAGACACTGACCCTACTCTTCGGCTAGACGGGAATGCATCCCTCCTCGTCTTGAAAGATTTACAGCCTAGTAAGTCGGAGAAAACAAATAGGCCTAGCTTGGGTATTCTTCAAAAAGAAATACTAGGCTACCTATTTTCCCAAAGAACAAACTGCTAGGCTGGTCATGTTGTTAGACGGGCCACAAATACCGCACAACCCAGTTTATAGACAAGTCATGTTGTTGACAGGGCCGGAAGGCGGCGCCGCGGCGGGCGCACCAAGGCAGAGGATAAAGTGTTGTCGCCAATGTGCTGGGACGGGTTGGACATTCTTATTGAAAAATAAAAATGGACCGGAACTATTTACGATGTTGACTACGATTTGCATGGGTTAGCTGGTTGTATGAAGGAAATGGTTGGAGAAAGATGATTGGTCGCTATCTTTGCCAAAGAATAATATCGACTGAATGTAACGACACTATCATAGGAAATAATATCCTCCTGTTAAATCATGAATTTAAAGAACTGGTGCATGAGCATTTAGCTTTATTTATTTACCTTTTTATGTTTAGGGGACCATGAGCATGTACCTAGGCCGGATTCATGTGAGAGCCTCCCTTCCAGTTAAGTATGGGCTCCTCTATTGGGCCTTCATCAGTGGGCTGCATGTTATCAACAAGTGGAAAATGTGTTCCGTACCAAAAATAGTACGCGCTACGTACGGTACGGGGCACTAAAGGATCGGACCATGCAACGACTTCCAAAACATTGTGTTTGTCGTTCTAACAACACATTTATTCAACCAACAGATGAAATATACTACTAATTGTACATTGAAAGCAGCAGCAGCAACAACAACCAGGGTTGGGGGTGCAACAGAAGCAGTAAGCAGGCCAGAAGAGTAAAGACGCAGCTATCTCTTCCAAACCAAACATCAGCCATCATCACAAAAGGGCTACCAAAAAAGAACAAGTGCATGCATCAAACTAAATAAAGATCCTACTACACCAAGTGTACGCATCTAACTAACTGGGTCAGTTAGACATTACTATTTAATAAGCTATGGAGATTGGTTGATGACTTGAACCAGATGGGTGCCTGAGGGGGAATCTCCAGCCAGCAGGTCGAAGTCTGATACTTGCAACCCTCTCTCCTACTTTGGGCTGAAGAGCATGGTGGCACATATCAGGGTATGGTGCATGCAGAGATGCATGGTGCGCTGTGTACACACAGTTTTACCCGATGAATGAAACCGCGCTGTCATCATGATCCTTGCCATTGGTTATCTCCTAGTTAAACAGATAATTCGGTCCGAGAAACAGAGAGCGTGTACCAAGGCTACTTACCAGCCTCCATTCAAAAATCCCTGAAGGCCCAGAGAAGCCGGGATCCCTCTCAAAGACCTTGTAGTGACTGTGATTGTATTCTGCAAAACAACACGTCCGGTACGTGTGAACAATCATCAATCTTTCGCCATCGTCTGATCGAGCCAGGAACCACGTGCAACTGCCATGCCACTTTTCTTTGAAAGGTTTTGGGACTAGGAAGGGTAGGGACACCAGGTGGCCTACAACATCATATCAAGTTGGAGTCAAATAAAAAAAGGCTCCTAATGTAGTCAATCTTAAGAACAACATGTTATGATCATCAATATTTTTCAGTAAATGTTGACAGTAATATAAGCAAGCCATCATGATATCATAGGAAAGTAACATACTACTGTAACAGCCGTTTGTAGCGATGACTGGAGTAGGCCAGTAATACGTCTAGCCATAGGAGTCTACAGCGTAAATGAAGCCCTTGTGTTCAATGGCATCAGAGAGCCATGGAGGATGTATGATCCTGCGATGGACGTGCAGATTTATCCACATACCGCAGTGACCTGTCAGATAGGCGAGACCGTGGTTGAAGAACGCAATTAGCTTGAAGTCTTTATAATTCGTAGATCTTTTGGGCACTTGGCAGATTACAACCTTGAGAAAATCAAACTTGGTATCATGTTGGCTACTGTAAGATTCCTAGTATTCTGGGCTGCGGTGCCAAAGCGGTGCAGTGTTAATCGAAGGAAGGGGGTTCAATCCCTGGGTGTAGACCTCCACGAGCATTCAGCCGCCGCGACCGTTGACGAGCACCATCTAAGACGTGTTCATGCCGACCCAGTACATACCGTTAATGTAGTTGAGGGTGACAGGGATCAGATCGTAGTCAAGGGGGTTGATGCTCGCCACCCTACGATCGTTATGCTGCGTGACACGCCATTTCTGAAGATCAGGCGGCATCAACAAGCAAGGAGCTGGCTTAAAATGCTTCGGCCTGAGGTCTTTGAGTAAATGGTACAGCCCCAATGAGCACGCGGCGAGCGACATGGTACTGAGATTGTCCACACGTGAAATAATGAGCTTGATTACCTCTGTGGGGAGCGAATTCCATCCACTGTTTCGGCGGTTGCTGCTCGGTTCTGCCATTGTTAGTGCTTGTGTTTTGGACAAGGGGGGAGGTGCCTTAGCGGGGATGGAAGATTGGACAAGATCATGTGCAGACAAAGATGGAGAAGTGAATATGTGCTGCGGGAAGTGGACAGGTGATGATGACTATAGCATGCCGCTTGACTTACGAGACACATACCAGCAGCGTAGGGTCATATCAATGCCAGACAACTTGCTTGAGTGATCACAGTACTGGTACTCCCTACAGTACCTACTACTATGCCCTAACTTGCTTGAGTATAGTAGTGGAGTAGGAATCTGCTCTGGTGCTAGCACCGGAGGAGTTATATATTCTAATCTAAAATAGTAACAAACTTCAATGCCCAAGCGTGGAACGACTACTAACCGCCATCGGTGCTAACTCCAATCCCCAGCAAATGTTCACTAGGCGATATGGCAGTTGCAAATGCCCATGATGCAGTTACAGTACATGTGTAAGGGTGGCGGTTTTGTCAAATACTATGGCTTAAAAGCAGGCCACCGTCGGATGGAAATCTGACGGTTACGTGGGATTCGCTAGGATTGAGCTCATGGAGAACAATCGCCAGATATCATTACTAAAAGAAAGGTTAAAACACCCTGGGCTATAACTTGCACCGGCTGACCACTAGCTATGACACTAACATAGTTGTAAAATGCTCAATGATCGTGTCTATGTGGTTTTTGGAATTATATGCAAAAAAAATAAAAAGATGCCCGTTCATTGCACGGAACATCAAGATGCATTTTTTTCCCAAAACACCTGTTGTGATTGACCCATGCAGGAGTAATCCCATGTGTAAAAACTAATGATACATGGAGAATTTTATGGGAAAATGGTATCTCGACCATTTCATCTAAAAAATGATATCTCGAGAAAGAGGCGTGGTCGGACTGGGCTGAGGCATGGGGATGGACGTCGCCGGCAGTGGGCACCATGCCTGATTGTTCCAGAGACTTCCTATAACGCCCTCGATGTGGCTATATCTCCCACGTGTCCAAGCACGACTTAGAGGCATAACCGCATTGAAAGTAATGTCGCAAGTGAGGTAATCTTCACACAACCATTGTAATACATAAGGGAAAGAGATACATAGTTGGATTACAATCGCCACTTCACACAATTACATGAATAAAGCATTAGATCATCCAAATACAATAAAGGCCCGACTATGGAGCCAAAATAAAAGAAGACAACCCCAAATGCTACATAGATTCCCGATCGACCCCAACTGGGCTCCACTACTGATCAACTAGAACGAAACAACATAAAGGACAAGATCTTCATTGAGCTCCTCCTTGAGCTTGGTTGTGTCACCTGCTCGGTTCAACGGCACCTGCAAACTGGTTTTGGAAGTATCTATGAGCCACGGGGACTCAGCAATCTCGCACCTTCGCGATCAAGACTATTTAAGCTTATAGGTAAGGTAAAGGTATGAGGTGGAGCTGCAGCAAGCGACTAGCATATATGGTGGCTAACCTATTTGCAAAAGAGAGCAAGAAGAGAAGGCAAAGCACGATCGAGAAACTATGATCAAGAAGTGATCCTAGAACAACCTACGTCAAGCATTACTCCAACACCGTGTTCACTTCCCGGACTCCGCCGGAAAGAGACCATCACAGTTACACACGCGGTTGATGTATTTTAATTAAAGTCAACTTCAGGTTTTCTACAACCGGACATTAACAAATTCCCATCTGCCCATAACCACGGGCACGGCTTTCAAAAGTTCAAATCCCTGCAGGGGTGTCCCAACTTAGCCCATCACAAGCTCTCACGGTCAACAAAGGATATTCCTTCTAGCGGGAAGACCCGATCAGACTCGGAATCCCGGTTACAAGACATTTCGACAATGGTAAAACAAGACCTGCAAAGCCGCCCGATGCGCTGACATTCTGATGGGAGCTGCACATATCTTGTTCTCAGGGCAACACCGGATGAGACATCCTACGAGTAAAACCAGCCCTCAAGTTTCCCCGAGGTGGCCCCGCAGTCTACTCAGTTCGGACCAACACTTAGACAAGCACTGGCCCGGGGGGGGTTAAAAATAAAGATGACCCTTGGGCTGGCCTAACCCAAGGGAAAAAGAGGCTAGGTGGCGACTGGTAAAACCAAGGTTGGGCCTTGCTGGAGGAGTTTTACTCAAGGCGAACTGTCAAGGGGTTCCCATTATAACCCAACCGCGTAAGGAACGCAAAATCTGGGAACATAACACCGATATGACAGAAACTAGGGCGGCAAGAGTGGAACAAAACACCAGGCATCATGCCGAGCCTTCCACCCTTTACCAAGTATATAGATGCATTAATTAAATAAGAGATATTGTGATATCCCAACAAGTAAACATGTTCCAACAAGGAACAACATCTCCATGTTCCAACAAGGAACAAACTTCATTCTTCACCTGCAACTAACAACGCTATAAGAGGGGCTGAGCAAAGCGGTAACATAGCCAAACAACGGTTTGCAGGACATTGTGGGTTAGAGGCTTGGCTTAACAATATGGGAGGCATGATAAGCAAGTGGTAGGTATCGCAGCATAGGCAAAGCAAAAGAGGGAGCATCTAGCAAGCAAAGATAGAAGTGATTTCGAGGGTATGGTCATCTTGCCTGAAATCCCACAAGGAAGAAGAACGAGTCCATGAAGAAGACAAATGGACGTAGTCGAACGAATCCTCACAAACGCGACGTTACCGGATTACCGAGAAGAAGTACACCGGAAAGAAGCAAACAACATAGTAAACAACCACCACATAATCATGGCATGATGCACAATCGAGTATGATGCATGTCCGGTTTAATGAAGCATGGCATGGCAAAGTGCACAAACAATACTACAAATTAAGTGGAGCTCATTTTGCAACGGAGTTACATATTGAAGAAAACACCACATGACTTATTTAGTTCTCTCTCGTTTATGTACCCATCAAGATTAAATGTTGTTAGCATGGCAAGTGGGTGAAGCAAATGAAAACTACCTATCTAGTGAAGTTTAAATGAGGCTGGAAACAACGAACAACATTCTGGAAAACTCCTCATATGCATATATTAGGTTTGGTACTGTTCTGCCCTAAACATAATTTTATTGTTATTAAAAATGCAAAGTAAGGTCACCATGTTAAACTAGTCATTTTCCACCCCATTTACATATAAAGATTATTTGAAACCGAGCTACGGTTATTTAGTTATGAATTGAATCATTTTCGCAAGTTATTTAAGCAAATTTAAACAAACAGCATTTTAAACATTTTGAACATGGATGGAAAAGACATATTATGGAACTACACAAAATTCTAAGCAACTTTCATATATAAATCATTTTAATCCAATGCACGGTTTGTGAGATATTAAATGCATGATGAACAAGGGCTTTTCTGTAAAACTGCAATTCCCTGGAAATTAACTAAATTCGCAGAACCAAAAAAAACATCCACTGGGCCGAAACTAAACTGGCCCAGCAGTAATAAAAAAAAGGAGGGGGCGCTTGTGGTGGCCTCACCCATGGGCTTCGTCCCGTTTGAGGAGGAGGGGTAGTCCGGTAGGGCGCGCATCTGGGCCTCGGGCGCTGGATGGATTGCCCCTGCCGATCCCACTGGATCGAGGCAGGGACGGGCGTGGTCAACGGGCGCGGTCAAGCGGTTCCAGGCGCGGGGGGACTTGGCATCGGTCAGCACAGGGGAAACGGCAGCACTCTGCCAATCCGGACAAAGCAGGGGCGCGGTTCTCGCCGGGGAACTTGGCGCGACGCGGCAGAAATCCGGCGATGTGGCCTCGGCAAGGACCGACCAGAACGGGACTGGGATGGTGGCGGCTTGAGGAGCTCGGCTGGCGGCATCCGTAGCGGCGAACAGAGGAGGCTTGGACGAGCGGGACGACGATGGAGGACGAGGAAGCAGGGGCGCATGAGGAGCGCTCGGGGATGCGAAGGAAGAACGGCGACGCGGCGTACGGGAAGGCTGGGTTCGGGGGACTTAGCGGCCTCCATCCATGGCAGCTCGAGGTCGTCGGCGCTGGGTCAACAGGGACGAGCGGGCACAGCGGAGCAGCATGATCGGGCCAGCAGGCGCGGTGGCGCGATGCAGAGCAGCGCACGAGCTCCGGCGAACAGGAGAGGCGGAGGAAGAAGGGCGGCTCAGGCCGGCCGGCGCTCCATGCGGATCCTAGCAGAGAGGCAAGCGCATGGAGAGGGAGAAGGATTAGAAAGAGAGCACGGGAGAGAAAATAAAGGGAAAAGAGGAGGAGAAAAACAAAACGACGACCTGACGGCGTGCACCGACGAGGCGAGGAGGAGGTCGGGGTCCATCGGGAGGCCTCCATGGCGCTGGCGTGCTCCTGCTGGTGATGCTTGTCGGGGGAGGGAGAAGGGGATCCGGGAGGATCCTGATGTGGATTCGGTGGAGTGTGGCGGCGGCTGAGGGGGGACAAAAGGCCTAGATTTTAGGGTTGCTGCCTAGGGATTGGTCTATATACATAGCACTGGATTTTGGTTAGGGGTATTTGGTCCCTCCGATTTTAATTGGACGGTCGAGAAATAAAAGATAGGAAGACCAAATAGGAAAAAGGAGATGTCTTGTAGATGTTTGGGGATGATCTGGACACAACAGTGGCGACAGTCCGGGTCGGGTTCGGGACAACTTTCGGACGCGCGCGAGGGGGGCTGCGGGCTGACGAGAGAGGTTAGGTTGGACCTGACGGTAGGTAGTGGGCTGTGTAGACGGTCTAGAGAGGAAAGAGAGAGAAATCCCGGCAACAGTTTTCGGAGACCGAAAACATCCGACGTTAGACCGGCTATACTGCCGCTATAGTTATCCGTTGGGGTGTCAAACGGACTCCGAATGGGATGAAACTTGACAGGCGGTCTATCTACACTATAGTAAGACTGCACGCCAACTTTCAACCCATTCCGAGAACATTTTCTGGCCACTTATAAAATAATGTTTCGGACGTGCCACGGGCGCGTGCAAGTGTGTCTGGGCTCAGAACGGACAACGGACGGAACGAGGAGACCGGGACGGATGCAGGTTTTGAAAACATGATGATGCAATGCACATGATGACATGATGAAATGCAATACGCAAGCGAATGACAAAGCAACAACAGCGAATAATTGGAGGACACCTGGCACAACGGTCTCGGGGCGTCACAACACTCCACCACTACGAAAGGATCTCGTCCCGAGATCTAGAATGGCATCGGAGGGAAAACGGAAGAGAAAGAGAAGAGGTAAAACTAAGTTGCTCCTTTGACAAACGAGTGAAACCAAAGAACCTTGAAAAGTTTAAGCCATTTTGAGAAAAGAATACAACGGAGATAAATGAAGTTGAAAGCGCTCTATTAGCAAAGAGGAACAAGGAAGAACAACTTTGGGCAACACTCCGGTTGAGAGGGGATGCAAGAATTTATAAGATCAAAAGAACTAGAAGAGAAGACAAAACACTCCGGTTAGTTGAATAAGCACAGGAGAGAACACGATCCTAAAAAAACAGAGGATGGTTGAAGAGATCAACATCACAATGCGTCCGGAACAAAAGTAAGAATGGAATGAACGAAGGGGAAAAAGCGAGAGCACGCTTACAACAAATGCTAGAACGGAGTTGTTGGAAAACCAACAACGAAAAGAATAAGATTGATATTGTCTTATGGAATACATCTCAAATTATGAGGTGACAACCTGCCACTCACGGAAAAAATAATTGGATTGATAAGAACAAGGAGACGAGAAACTTATTTCACCGGGAGGGTAGATGGAGAACTTGGATCATATATTATCACCATTAATAGCATTAATCATTAGGGAAAGCTTTAGGTGAAATATAACCCCAGATAAATCCAATGACGAGATTGATGGATTTTAAATACCTCATTGTTAACAACATGTGTATCATGATACATGAACTCAAATTATCAGGAATGACATAATACCACCTCGAATGATACGGTTGAAAGAATTGCACTCCGGATTACAAGATGAAGAAAACTTGAGCTCCTTAAAAGAATCTCGATGAAAAACTTCGAGAAGGAATTAAATCCTTGATGAACCATCATGTAGAACCTCCATGAAGAACTCCGGTTAAAGAATGACCACAAAGAAGTGAAGGATGAAAAGAATAAGGTTGAAGCCTTGCAATGATTAGATGAAGCTTGCGACAAGATAAAAGAGAGATCTTGAAACTCCAGGAAAAGAAAAGCTGAACACAATTGGAATCAAGAAGTTGATGCACCTCCGGAATAAGGAATTAATCGCTTGGATGAACAAGAATAAGAATTACATTATGCGTATCCTTCACCAATTAAATTGATGACAAACAATGGATTTGGCATACTACGTACTCTCTTAGAAAGATTAAGATAGATATAGCGTAAACTTGGAAAGGTCTTCAATGAAACACTAGTAGGATTGAAAACAACGAATACATTGATATGATAAAAAGGAATATAAATCTTGAACGAACCACCGTAAGAATTGAAAACGATTGAAGAAAAGATAAAGAAACACCGGGAAGAATTATAGAACGAATGATGATACTTGAGGGGATTTAGATACATGAGAACGAAGAGATCACGAGCTGATTAGAGGATATTTGAATGATGCACCGGTAAGGTTGGAGAATGATAACCGAAAGCTGAGAATGACTAAACCTGAACTGATCGAATCTGGAGAAACAAACTAAAAAGAATCTTGAATTGCTCCGGATAGGTGAAAAGAATTTTGACAATCGAAAAACAATTATGAGAGGATGGCCTCTAACTAGAACCATGAATCTTGAAGAGAATGGAGCAAGATTGAGAGAAAATTCTTCTTCGGTCTTCAAAATCTGAGAATTACGACGAGAAACACCACCATGAATTATTTAGACACTCCGGAAGAATCAAAACGAAGAGGTTGAGCCAACGATGAAAAGGATTTGAAAGATCTTGGAGAAATAGATATGACTGATGATGAATCATTCTTACGTCAAACTTTAAAAGAATTTGAGGATAGCTCCGGGAAAATAAGAAGAGTCAGGTAAGATCCTGGGAAAAGACCTGTGCGTTAGGGCCCACTGAAAGATACACCGTTGAAATGATCCAAAAGAAAGATTGCACCGGTTGAATTAAATGGCTTGAATGAGATACCAATCTCGAAAGATCTTGAACGAAAGCATAGGGGAAACACGAATCTTCGAGATATATTAAACACTCTGGAACAATTGAATAGCGAGAAGTGGAATGACAATGAGGTGCACCGCCATAAGAAAACATTTAAAACGAGAAAAGGATATGATCAACAAAGCTTGAATTGGCTCCACCGGAGAAGAAAGAGAATGAATGATGAACTTGAGGCTCCGTTAGGATCTTCATGAGAAACACCGGGTAAGAACATTGAAAGGAAAGAAAGAAGAGACTTCACATGAATAAAATGGATACTTGATTAAGAAATCCAAATCCTTGAAGAAAAAAAAGGGGTGGGAGGGCGGGAAAACAAAGGCAACTTGGGATGGATGAAAACAACGTTGAGAGCTTAGATTGAATCTTGCGTATGTTGAAAATGGACGGATCTGCTTGAAGAGAAGTACACCGGTTGAAAAGGATTGGCAAGACAATCTCGATACTCAAGAAGGATTAGTATTCACATAGGAACATGATAACACCGCTTAGGAAAAATATGGAATCAACTCTTGACATTGAAGCAACTCGAATACCACAACTCAAATTAAAACAAGGATTGGCTGGCAGAATAAGCCGGAACAAACATATGATAGAGATTTCGTCCGAAGTTTTCGTGGTGGGGCCTACACGGGCTCGATCGTACAGCACCATCATGTACAAGGTAGTGCACATGACATACGAAGTGTCCCCGAGTCGGCATAGCCAAGGACTCTTTAAGACACAACGAGACCACTTTAAAAACAATCGTGGATAGGAGGACCACTAGACGTCGAACCCCAATTTCATATCATACATCTGTCGGAAAGATATCCTAAGAGCTACTTGAATTCTCACTTATAAACTCCCGAAATTTTTCGGTTATGCAATCAGGTGTTGGGGATACAGGGGAAGCATAATATCTCACCCAAATCTAGCAAATCCTACATCCAGTTGTATCCATCCTTCAACACATAACCAAGAAACCTTCGGAAATCATCTACCTCAACCTTCGAAAAGCATTTGTTATACAAGTTATGGCAATACTCCCGAACTCCCGCCCCAGTACTGGGTGGCATCGAGGTTATCTCACCAACAACTGCATAAAAGAGATTTTCGATGTCGGCGAAACTAATCTCAGGTATTCCAGAACTGCAACGATAAAATTGTGATGACAACACCTCGGAGATCAACTCCCCGGGACACTGCCACAACCCCTAAATGACAGGAGGCACCAAGAACAATGTTCTCATCACAAAACCATCAGAACGATTCCAAGATACCCGCGTGATCCTAAATTTTTTTTATTGAAATTTGAGAAGAGAAGAGTCAAAACTCTATGTCAGGATTCCTCACTAGAGGGACGAAGGGGCTGAGGAGTAAAAAGAATTCCTAAATCTCCGATATATAATTTTCCTAAATGACTCAAAACATTTCTAGACTCAATAACGCCAGCGATTCGATCAAGCAGGGGGCTCCTAAGGTCGGGGAAGGCTCTGATTACCAACATGTAACGCCCTTGATGTGGCTATATCTCCCGCATGTCGAAACACGACTTAGAGGCATAACCGCATTGAAAGCAATGTCGCAAGTGAGGTAATCTTCACACAACCCATGTAATACATAAGGGAAAGAGATACATAGTTGGCTTACAATCGCCACTTCACACAATTACATGAATAAAGCATTACATCATCCAAATACAATCAAGGCCCGACTACGGAGCCAAAATAAAAGAAGACTACCCCAAATGCTACACAGATCCCCAATCGACCCCAACTGGGCTCCACTACTGATCCACTGGAATGAAACAACACAAAGGACAAGATCTTCCTTGAGCTCCTCCTTGAGCTTGGTTGCGTCACCTGCTCGGTTCAACGGCACCTGCAAACTGGTTTTGGAAGTATCTGTGAGCCACGGGGACTCAGCAATCTCGCACCCTCGCGATCAAGACTATTTAAGCTTATAGGTAAGGTAAAGGTATGAGGTGGAGCTGCAGCAAGCGACTAGCATATATGGTGGCTAACCTATTCGCAAAAGAGAGCGAGAAGAGAAGGCAAAGCACGATCGAGAAACTATGATCAAGAAGTGATCCTAGAACAACCAACGTCAAGCATTACTCCAACACCGTGTTCACTTCCCGGACCCCGCCGGAAAGAGACCATCATGGTTACACACGCGGTTGATGTATTTTAATTAAGGTCAACTTCAGGTTTTCTACAACCGGACATTAACAAATTCCCATATGCCCATAACCATGGGCACGGCTTTCAAAAGTTCAAATCCCTGCAGGGGTGTCCCAACTTAGCCCATCACAAGCTCTCACGGTCAACGAAGGATATTCCTTCTAGCGGGAAGACCCGATCAGACTCGGAATCCCAGTTACAAGACATTTCGACAATGGTAAAACAAGACCAGCAAAGCCGCCTGATGCGCCGACATCCTGATGAGAGCTGCACATATATCGTTCTAAGGGCAACACCAGATGAGACATCCTATGAGTAAAACCAGCCATCATGTTTCCCCGAGGTGGCGCCGCAGTCTACTCAGTTCGGACCAACACTTAGACAAGCACTGGCCCGGGGGGGTTAAAAATAAAGATGACCCTTGGGCTGGCCTAACCCAAGGGAAAAAGAGGCTAGGTGGCGAATGGTAAAACCAAGGTTGGGCCTTGCTGGAGGAGTTTTACTCAAGGCGAACTGTCAAGGGGTTCCCATTATAACCCAACCGCGTAAGGAACGCAAAATCTGGGAACATAACACCGATATGACGGAAACTAGGGCGGCAAGAGTGGAACAAAACACTAGGCATAAGGCCGAGCCTTCCACCCTTTACCAAGTATATAGATTTAATTAAATAAGAGATATTGTGATATCCCAACAAGTAAACATGTTCCAACAAGGAACAACATCTCCATGTTCCAACAAGGAACAAACTTCAATCTTCACCTGCAACTAACAACGCTATAAGAGGGGCTGAGCAAAGCGGTAACATAGCCAAACAACGGTTTGCTAGGACATTGTGGGTTAGAGGCTTGGCTTAACAATATGGGAGGCATGATAAGCAAGTGGTAGGTATCGCAGCATAGGCAAAGCAAAAGAGGGAGCATCTAGCAAGCAAAGATAGAAGTGATTTCGAGGGTATGGTCATCTTGCCTGAAATCCCACAAGGAAGAAGAACGAGTCCATGAAGAAGACAAATGGACAAAGTCGAACGGATCCTCACGAACGCGATGTTACCGGATTACCGAGAAGAAGTACACCGGAAAGAAGCAAACAACATAGTAAACAACCACCACATAATCATGGCATGATGCACAATCGAGTATGATGCATGTCCGGTTTAATGAAGCATGGCATGGCAAAGTGCACAAACAATACTACAAATTAAGTGGAGCTCATTTTGCAACGGAGTTACATATTGAAGAAAACACCACATGACTTATTTAGTTCTCTCTCGTTTATGTACCCATCAAGATTAAATGTTGTTAGCATGGCAAGTGGGTGAAGCAAATGAAAACTACCTATCTAGTGAAGTTTAAATGAGGCTGGAAACAACGAACAACATTCTGGAAAACTCCTCATATGCATATATTAGGTTTGGTACTGTTCTGCCCTAAACATAATTTTATTGTTATTAAAAATGCAAAGTAAGGTCACCATGTTAAACTAGTCATTTTCCACCCCATTTACATATAAAGATTATTTGAAACCGAGCGAGTTATGGTTAAATAGTTATGAATTAAATCATTTTAGCAAGTTATTTAAGCAAATTTAAACAAACAGCATTTTAAACATTTTGAACATGGATGGAAAAGACATATTATGGAACTACACAAAATTCTAAGCAACTTTCATATATAAATCATTTTCAATGCACGGTTTGTGAGATATTAAATGCATGACGAACAAAGGCTTTTCTGTAAAACTGCAATTCCCTGGAAATTAACTAAATTTGCAGAACCAAAAAAAACATCCACTGGGCCGAAACTGAACTGGCCCAGCAGTAATAAAAAAAAGGAGGGGGCGCTTGTGGTGGCCTCACCCATGGGCTTCGGCCTGTTTGAGGAGGAGGGTAGGCCGGTAGGGCGCGCATTTGGGCCTCGGGCGCTGGCAGGCCGGCCCACTCGGGCGCTGGATGGATCGCCCCTGCCGATCCCACTGGATCGAGGCAGGGACGGGCGTGGTCAACGGGCGTGGTCGAGCGGTTCCAGGCGCGGGGGGACTTGGCATCGGTCAGCGCAGGGGAAACGGCAGCACTCTGCCAATCCGGACAAAGTAGGGGCGTGGTTCTCGCCGGGGAACTTGGCGCGACGCGGCAGAGATCCGGCGAGGTGGCCTCGGCAAGGACCAACCAGAACGGGACTGGGACGGTGGCGGCTTGAGGAGCTCGGCTAGCGGCATCCGTAGCGGCGAATAGAGGAGGCTTGGACGAGCGGGACGGCGATGGAGGACGAGGAAGCAGGGGCGCGTGAGGAGCGCTCGGGGATGCGAAGGAAGAACGGCGACGCGGCGTACGGGAAGGCTGGGTTCGCGGGATTTGGCGGCCTCCATCCATGGCAGCTCGAGGTCGTCGGTGTTGGGTCAAAAGGGACGAGCGGGCACAACGGAGCAGCATGATCGGGCCAGCAGGCGCGGCGGCACGATGTAGAGCAGCGTACAAGCTCCGGCGAACAGGGAAGGCGGAGGAAGAAGGGAGGCACAGGCCGGCCGGCGCTCCATGCGGATCCTAGCAGAGAGGCAAGCGCATGGAGAGGGAGAAGGATTAGAAAGAGAGCACGGGAGAGAAAATAAAGGGAAAAGAGGAGGAGAAAAACAAAACAACGACCTGACGATGTGCATCGACGAGGCGAGGAGGAGGTCGGGGTCCATCGGGAGGCCTCCATGGCACTGGCGTGCTCCTGCTGGTGATGCTTGTCGGCGGAGGGAGAAGGGGATCCGGGAGGATCCCGATGTGGATTCGGTGGAGTGTGGCGGCGGCTGAGGGGGGACAAAAGGCCTAGATTTTAGGGTTGCTGCCTAGGGATTGGTCTATATGTATAGCACTGGATTTTGGTTAGGGGTATTTGGTCCCTCTGATTTTAATCGGACGGTTGAGAAATAAAAGATAGGAAGACCAAATAGGAAAAAGGAGATGTTTTGTAGATGTTTGGGGATGATCCGGACACAACGGTGGCGACAGTCCGGGTCGGGTTCGGGACAACTTTCGGACGCGCGCGAGGGGGGCTGCGGGCTGACGAGAGAGGTTAGGTTGGACCTGACGGTAGGTAGTGGGCTGTGTAGACGGTCTAGAGAGGAAAGAGAGAGAAATCCCGGCAATAGTTTTCGGAGACCGAAAACGTCCGACGTTAGACCTGCTATACTGCCGCTATAGTTATCCGTTGGGGCGTCAAACGGACTCCGAACGTGATGAAACTTGACAGGCGGTCTATCTACACTATAATAAGACCGCACGCCAACTTTCAACCCATTCCGAGAACATTTTCCAGCCACTTATAAAATAATATTTCGGACGTGCCGCGGGTGCGTGCAAGTGTGTCTGGGCTCAGAACGGACAACAGACGAAATGAGGAGACCGGGACGGATGCAGGTTTTGAAAACATGATGATGCAATGCACATGATGACATGATGAAATGCAACACGCAAGCGAATGACAAAGCAACAATAGCGAATAACTGGAGGACACCTGGCACAACGATCTCGGGGCATCACACTTCCTTTTTAATTGCTCAACAATGAGGATGTGGTAGATAAGGATGAACGAGGCAAGGCCTTATCTATAAATGTGGAGAGAGGTGCGGGTATTGTTTGTAAAATTTTCATAGTTTGCTTTATATCCATAAGATATAGATCAGACAGTCTATATTATAAGATGGCAGGCACACCATCATCATCACCAACTCAGTTTTTTCTCTACTCCTACTCCTATAAAAGACTCAGTTGGTGATGATGGTGTCTCTGCCATCTGCCATTTCTGACCATTAGTTTTGCATCTAACAGCTGTGATGTATGTTGTGGCCTTTTGCAACAATTCCCACTTCTCTGCTCCTGTTTACACAAAACCCCTTAGTATCTTGAAACCAACCACATTCCTCCCTTACATCATCAAAATAGCCCAAAGAATATATTTGGAGTGAAACATAAGATATTTTTAGTGATATGTATATCAAAACTAAACTGTTTTCTTTCAAATTTGTGCATATGTATTATTCTACTTTCGTTCTATTGCGACGGACGAGCTCACTGTTATAATGGTTTATCTCTTGCATCGTCCGCAACGAACACCTGGTGTCCTGGTCTGGGCCGGATGCTCGCAGCGCCATGACCTGAGTTCGAATTCTGTCCTAAACTTTAGCTTTCTATATTTTTTAATATATACTTCTTTCGCTACTGTATTGACAATAGAACCCACAGAGTACTTAGAATACAAGATTAAGGATGGATTTGTTTCTTTTTAACATTCTATATGAATCTATAGCGAGCATGCAAGTCATGTACACCGTACTGACAGTGGAACCCACAGAGTACTTAGAATACAAGATTAAGGATGCAATTAAATTTTTATAGAGGGAGAATCATACACGCAATTAACTCAAATGGAATGGAGTGACTCTATTATTCTCCAACGGCAACCGGCAAATTTCCTCCCGCGGGCCGGAGTAGGTTTCTCGGTTTGCATGCAGGTTTAGCGGAGGCGTTCGATGGACGCGAGGAGGCGTGTTCAGCCAGACATGCAGCGGAAGGCGCAATACTATTCAATTTCTTATAAAAAACAAAGAAGAGTAGTAGAGATAGAGATAAGAGTGGAGATAGAGATTAGCAGGAGCACCATCTACTGTTTCGTGTGTTACTCCTGTGCTCCATTCGGCGGCCGCAACGTCCCCTACAACCACTCCCTCCTGCACTCCATTCGGCGGGCGTTGTTGAAATTTGGGGAGCACACTCTCGTGACTGCTGGCAGCGACGACTTCACCGACGACGACTTCTTCCCTGACCTCGGCAACCTCTTCCTCAACGCCAATGGTGCTGCTCCCATTGCACCGTATGTGTTTCTGTCCTTCCTGTTCGAAATCGTGGTAGAATTCATGTTTCTAGTCTGTGTCCTAGATTCTATCTGTTCATCTACTTTGCTAGTCCACATGATTAGTTTAATCTCTGTTATAGCCCTCATGATTTATTTTGTGCTTATTCGGACTAAATCTCGTAGTAACTTGCTCATATATTCAACTGGCGCAACGTCCCCTACAACCACTCCTGTTTCATGGACGGCCTGGTCGATGCCTCCAAGGAGCCCTTCGTCTACTACTATGAGTGCCCGATGCCGTTTTGGGGCTCGCCGGCGGACATCGTGCATCACCTCATGCAGGCGTGCGGCGATCACTACTAGCACTTGGAGGAGAACATCAAGTACGAGACGTGCTACCCGTTCATCGTGCCGGAGTCGCTGGAGGTTCATCGCCACCTGCTAGTCTCAGAGGAGGACAGAAGCGTCTTCCTGTTGATCGTGGGCACCGCGAGGCCCGCGTAGGCTTCCGCCCCATCTCTGTAGTGTGCGTCAGGGGCGACGCCGCTGACGTTGACACTGACACGAGGCCAATGTACGGGTGCATGCTCACTGTTACTACCCCTTAGAGGTACGTGGGCGGCGACACTGGCTCCATGAAGCTGACTAGGACTGTGCCGCGCTGGGACCTTCCTGCCGATGTGGACAAGGAAGACGCATGGTATGATTTCCCCCAACGTGGTGCACGGGGACTCCAAGGAGGTTCACCTGGACATTTGCATTACCATGTTAAATGTTAATCATTAGTCTTTGCTCAATGTAATCTGCTGTCTAAGCATGTGGAGACTTCCATGCATTATCTTGCTCTATTTGAGTATCGCGCATGTATAAAAGTGTATCCATTTACGGTTTAGTCTAGAATCTTCCATGTATGAATTTTTACTACACTACTGGTGAAATACTTATGATGAACCGTTTCTTACATCTCTTCTGCCCCTTTCCAAGTCATCCTGATTTAATCCCTCCGTCTAGGTGTATAAGGGCATGGTTAATACTTAATAGTATAGCCAACTGTTGACTATAAGAAAGTGCCATGTCATCTGTAGCCAACATGTATAACAGTCGATAATCAAAAACTAATTCTTAAAGATCATTTCTTGCAAAGCACAATAAGTGTTATTTCTTCACAAGTTTTGGATGCAGGTTGAACAGCTGAACACTTTTGTTTGCAAAAGATAGTTTTTTTATCTATTTCCGAAATAATATCCGAAGAAACCTATCGATACCCGTTACACATGAGATGACCCCCACATACTTTGAGAAAATAAAGAAGGCCCCGATCAATGCATTTCACTCTTCCTTGCAATGCACGGGAACCTTACTATATATTAGTATGACAAAAAATTGAACTAACATTATATATAGTACGATAAATGCTGATGCATGTCACCTAAAATTATATCATTGAAAACTATGTTCAAATATCAATCCAATGATATAGTTTTTCTTGACATGCACTAACATTTTTTTAGTTAAATCTCCAATCAAATTAAATGGGGGACTAATAAACCACAGCCGATGTAGTACTAGTGTAGAGGGAGGCGCTGCACGTGAGTCTCACCCCGCTCCTGGCGCGGTAGTAAAGCCGTCATATCACAAAACCCAACCACTCCTAGTACTAAGTGGCCTCGTAAAATAAACGGACAAGCAACCATCACATCCCTCCATCTTTTTTGCATTTCATCTCTCTGCATTTACTTTCTCCGGTTCATCTCGCACACTCGATCCATAGCTACTACTCCTAGTATCCCTAGCTACTACTCCTAGGGCCAGTTCTTTTGGCGGCTTAAAAAATAAGCCGTTTGTTCCCCAACTTTTCCCATAAGACTACTCACAATGGAGAGTAACATTAAGGCGCCTCACTCAATTATTTGGGCTTCTAAACTACCGATAGTACCTCCGTCCTGGTTTATTCGTCACAATTGTAATTTGTGCTAAATTTTGACCAAAGATTTAACTCATCATTAGTTAAATTTATGATTAAATTTTGACATAGATTACAATGGGGACCAATAAGCGGGAATGGCAGCATGCGGGTCGATGTCGACTTCCCCGCCCCCATGTTATGTATCTCCGCCGCGGGTGCAAAATCATCGCCCGTGCCCATAGCATGTCGGAGGGGCTCGTCCTCCACTTCAAATTGATGGAGAATGACCTGCTCTCCGTTAAGGATTTGGGCACTTGGGAACTCGCCTAAGGTGTTGCGAGGAGAGCTCCACCGACAACGAAACCTCCTCCTCGAACGAGAGTAACGAGGATGACATCGACATCGACGACGAGGGCATCAAGCAGGAGGACTCCGACTAACCGCATCGCCTTCCTCCCTCGGCCACGCGCCTTGCCGAGGGTCTTCCTTGTCAAGCTCTCCATCGGCGCGTTCCCCATCGCCTCCTTTTTGCCTTCACCTGCTGCACCTTGGAGGAAAGTTGCAAGAATGGAGATCACGGGGCACTTATCTTTCTTTGAAATTGTAGGCACTTGCCAAATCTCAATTTCTAGAAAATGTAATCTCTCGATCCCATGCTTGTGTCCTGTAACCTTCGTACTTGTATCAGCATGTTAACAAAAAAGATTAGCCTTGCCGGGAACCTGCGCACGCGTACGTTCATGCAGAGGCGAAACACCTCCTTAATGTAAATAAGCGAGTCCTCTCGGCAAGCTGTCCTGCCGATACCCTCTGTGCCTACCGGAGAATAACATCTGTCGGGTTACAGACAAAGGTTCCACCCCCCCGTTCACTCCCCTTTGGCAAGGGCTACTACAACCACTCCAACCGAAGCATCATTCGGTCTTGGGAATGGGAGCACCCGAGTTTCTTTTTAAAAGGAGAGTGGCGAGGTTTTCTAATGCACAAGTCACATGTTACAAATACGAATGGGCAAGAGGTAAACTTTATCTGTTTGGCCTGCCGGGCAATCTTCTCAGCTTCTCGCCGGAGCCGGGTCCTTGGAGGGATTGCACGTCCTTCCCGTGGCTGGAAAGAAGAGAGGGCAAGAGCATGGAATCTTGGCGGTCCATAGATATTTGTTGGAATCAAAAAGCAGTACAATACGCTGGACAAGCATGCATATATGTATATGGATAAACATGGGAATCAATAGGAAACTATACATGCTAAGGGATTCCTTTCCCTGCCTGCGCACAGGGTCCGCGCCTGGCTCTGTACATAGGGTTACATGCCTTGCTGGTACAACTAGTATAAAATGGGGGTTGCCGGGGCTCCCGGCAACCGCGCCTTAGGGGTAAAACTTGCGAAGATGTTCGATATTACAGGAATTGCTCACCAGAATGCCATCTTCAGTCTCCAGGCAGACTGCGCCGGGCCTGGTGACTCGTATTACTCGATAAGGGCCTTCCCACTTCGGTGTCACCTTGTTTGAATTCCTGGCGGATTGAATTCGCCGAAGAACAAAGGTCGCCTTCCTCAAGGTTTTGGGCGTGAACCATGCGGCTATGGCAGTGGCGCAAGGCTTGCTAGTAGCCAGCGGCTCGCACAGCAGCCTGAAGACGATCTTCCTCAAGGAGCGTTGCATCATGTTGACGCAATTTCTCTTACTCAAGCTCATCATAAGCGAGCATTCGAGGTGACCCGTATATGAGTTCTGTGGGGAGAACTGCTTCTACCCCGTATGCCAGGGCAAAGGGCGTTTGGCCAGTGGCTCGATTTCGTGTCGTCCTGATTGACCAAAGAACTGTTGGCAACTCATCAATCCAGCGCCTTCCACACTTGCGTAGCTTGTCAAGATTTCTTCTCTTGAGGCCTCGCAGCACTTTTACATTTGCCCTCTTAGCCTGGCCGTTACTTCTGGGATGAGCAACAGAAGGAAAACAAACCTTGCCGCTGAGGTCTTGAATGTACTGCCTGAAGGTGCGGCTCGTGAACTGTGTGCCATTGTCGGTAATGACTGTTCGGCACACCGAAATGGCAGACTAGTCCCTTTAAGAACTTGACGACTAAGTGTGCTATCACCTTCCTCACCGCTTCCACTTCAGGTCACTTTGTGAACTTGTCGATTGCAACGTACAAGTACTCAAATCCCCCGACGACACGGGGAAAGGGGCCCAGTATGTCAAGCCCCCAGACCGAAAATGGCTAGGAAAGAGGGATTGTTTGAAGGGCTTGGGCTGGCTGATGGAGCTTCTTTTAATGGAACTGGCAGGCTTCACACTTGGTTGCTAGTGCAGTCGCATCCTAGAGAGCGGTGTGCTAGAAGAAACCTTCTTGGAATGCTTTGCCGGCAAGGGCTCTCGACCCTATGTGGGAGCCACACATGCCTCCATGTATCTCTGCCAACAGCTCCAGTCCGTCCTCCCGAGGAATACACTTTAATTTCACGTCGTTTGGCCTCCTTCTGTATAGGGCATCATCCACAAACTGGTACATGCTGGACCAACGGGCTACTTTCTCTGCTTCTTCTTGTTCCTCAGGGAGTTCTGTTGTTTGGAGGAAATGGATGGTGTGCCGCGCCCATGCCGGAGGTACATGCTCGAAGGCAAGGACTAATGGCTCATCTATGGCTGCAGGGGCAGCTGCCTCTACAGTCAGGGTTTGAGGCCCCGCCGGAGGTTGCTGCTCCCCGGCGAGTCTGGGGCACCCGGCAATGTCCTGCTAATGGCTCAATGGATGGCTGGGTTAATCGAAGCACAATGGTACCTGGTTCCACAGGCAACTTTAGGGCAGCGCACTTTTGACAGGTCGTCGGCAATGGTGTTTTCTGCTCGAGGAACATGCTCTGCTTGTAGACTGTCAAAGCGCTCCTCCAACTTCCTCACCTCATGCACATAGGCTCCATCAGCAGGCTTTGGTAATCCTTGTTGACTTTCTTGACGATGAGCTGCCTCGACACGTGGGAGATATAGTCGCATCGAGGGTGTTACACACACCACCTCTGGATTGGCCAACCACGTGGGGTGGAGTACCCCTCTAACCAGGCCTGCCGCCTCAAACCTCCTAATCTCCTCGATGATGAACTCTTGTCGCTCCAAAGCTTGCTTCCCGACCTTCTGTCTGACGGGCCATGCATGAGGACAGACAACAAGATGGTGCTCGATCACCTCCCTGGGAATGCTGGTGATGTCGGAATTTTTGCCATGCAAACACGTCAATATTCGCCCACAGGAAGGTGACGAGCGTGCTTTCCTATTTGCTGTCCAGGGTGGAGCTTATGGTAAAAGCCCTGCACGTGCCGTCCCCCCTGATGGGCACCCTCTTGGTCTCTGGTGGTGCCGCCTTGGATTTCTTGCTCTTGTCGGTGTAGCTCTCTGGCACGTCTTCAACGGGAGCGCTGCACTCGGAAGAGGCGTGCTTGCCAGAGTGGGCGCGGGAGGTCTTGCGGGAAGAGGTCTTGTCGGTTTTCTTCTCTCCTGGGGTTTCAGCGGCAGGAGCAAGTGCCTTGGCGGCAGTTGCTGCAACCTCCACCCGTTAGAGTTGGTCGGCACAGATGAGCGCGTCTTTCTTGTCGAAGGGGACGGTGATGATGGTCAGCGGCCCAGGCATCTTCAATGTGTTGTAGGCATAATTTGACGTTGGGGGCGTAACTTGGCCAGTGCTGGGCGGCCATGGATCCCGTTGTAGGGCAAGGGGATCTTGGCGACATCAAAGACGATCTTCTCCATACTATAGTTTAGCTCGCCCTCGAATTTAACGGGCAACGTGATTTTACCTTTCGGCCAACTTCTCCCCTGGTTGACCCCTTGAAACGTGCCCGTCTCTTTGAGGTCTCCATCGGGGATTTGCAGCCTCTTGATCACGGCACGCGAGACTAAGTTCAGTCCAGACCAACCATCCACTAGCACTTTTGTTACCTTCAGGTTGCGTATTGTTGGTGAGTCCAACAAAGACAAACACCCAACCTCAGTTGTACGATCAGGGTGGTCCTCAGTGTCAAAAATGATAGGGGTGCTGGACCACTTCAGTGGCTTCTCGGCACTGATCGATGGTTCTGCTGTGGTAATCTCACGCGCCCACTAGTTCAGTTAGCAGTGAGAGGTGTGCAGCGAGGTGCCACCGTGGACGCACATGGCCTTCGTAGCTTTCTAGAACTCCTGCTCGCCGGACTCGTCATCCCCATCATGATCATCGTCTTCCTCCTTCTTATCATGGCCCCGAGCGGGCCTCTCTTGTTGATTATCCTTGCCGCGACGACCTCCTTGGCCACCACGCTTCTTGCTGGATCCCTCAGCACCATCCTAACACTTCTCCTTGTCCCACCTTTCATATTCAGCTTTCTGTTTTGCTGCAAGTAGCTCAACCTGTCGGCAATTCTGGAGGTCATGTCCCTTGGTGCGATCGATCTTGTAGTACTGCTTGTCGGATCGTCCTAGCTTGTCGGCAGCCGCCAAAGCCCGGCAGGTGGCGCACCTGGCAACTTCCTTGTCGGGGTCGTCTGCCTTGGCCTTCTTGGTGGTGCCGGGGCCGCCGGATCCCTCAACGGCAAGCACAATCTTGCTCTTAAGCTTCCTGTTGCGGTGTCGGCCCTTCTTGGTCGGGGTGACGACGTCTTCATCTGTGGAGTCAGTTTCCGCACCGGCGTCTTCGCTGGGTTACTTCCTTCCTTCCTCAGCCCGAGCACATCTATCAGCCAGAACATAAAGTTCTGCTACATCCTTAACCTTGTCCATCACCAGCTCCTCACACATCTTGCGGTTGCATACATTCTAATGGAATGCACTAATGATAGCGGCGGGGTGAACATCTGCGATGGTGTACTGTACACGGCTGAACCTTTGTATGTATTTGCGCTGGGTCTCGCCGTCCATCTGGGGGATGACATGTAGATCACTTGCCTGGCTAGGAGCTTGGTGGTCTCCGGTAAAGGCGCCAACAAACTCGTGGCTCAGATCCGACCAAGAAAAGATAGAATCCACTGGCAGGTGCATCAACCATGACATGACGTTGGGTTTAAGCGCCAACGGAGAGTAGTTGGCGAGCACCTTTTCCTTGCGTGCCCCGGCGGCTTGCATCACGATGGTGTAGATGCTGGGGAACCCCAACGGGTGAGTCTTGCCATTGTACTTTTCCCCAACATCAGGCTTGACCGTGTGGTGGGAGGGCCACTGGAACTGCCGCAGCTCTCGGGTATAGGCTAGACAACCCACCTCGTAAGGCAGGTCACCGGAGCTCCTCGGTGTTGGGTGGTCCATAGTAGGACCCACACGCCGGTCTAATTGTTGGCACGCTTCCCGCTGTCGCTTCATGGTGGTTTGAGCATCTTCGTGAGCTCGCTCTCAAAGAACTCAACATTGGCGAAGTTGATGAGGACCTGGATGGTGGCTCTCCACTCGTCGAGCTTCTCCGTGATGGGAGGAAAGTCGAGGAGTAGATGCACGCGCGCCAACACTTCAGCTGGCATGGGTAGCTACGAAAGGTGCGTGGACCGTGACGCGCTCCGACTTCTAACCATGTTAGAAGGAGTTCTATCACGGTCCCATGGTCGCATGCCGCCTCCGCCAGCGACTGGGCGCGCACACCGGCCTGGTGCGTCCTGAAAGTGACGCAAAGGGCTCTTCCCGCGCTGCGGCCTGGGAAGGTCATAGTGCAGACGCCGGTTGGGGCATCCGGGAGGTTGCCGCGCCGCCCGTAGACAGCACAGCCCCGCCCCCGGGCCTAGCGGTGTGTGGCTCGTTGTCTTGGACCCGAGCGATGCCGCTCGCCTGGCTCTGATTGCCAGAGTATCGTGGATGATAACGGGCCGCGCCTTCAGCGCCGTCCATGCCCACTCCTTCGCCCGCCCGTGCTGGTGCAGACGGGTCGACTTCGGAAGACCCAATCGCTGTGATCCCCTTCTTCTTGGGGGCCATGGTGATGATGAAGTCGATGCGCTAGCTTCCAAACCGTATTTTCACACCTTGCGGCCCCCTACCTGGCGCGCCAAAGATGTTGGGGAAAACGACACCTATGGGATCACAGGGAATCCCTACTACGGCTGATGGGGCGCTGGGATGTGGAAAGAGCGGGTTTAGAAGATCAACGCATCAGAATTTTATCCAGGTTCGGGACGCAAACAATGCGTAATACCCTAATCCTGCTTTGGTGTATATTTGGTGTTCATGATTTCTTGAACTAGATGCGGTGCATCCTAGCCCAAAAAGTCTGAATGCTTCCTCACTACGCCTCGGGCCTCCTTTTATAGTCAAAGGGGCTGCCACAGCGGCACACAAGAGGTGGAAAGTATCTGCAGTGTACAAGTCTACCTCTAGGAACCGTAGGACAAATGCATTTAATGCGCTACCAACGTGCCCTCTCGCTTTATGGGGGACGGCAAGGAAGCTCGTCTCGTCTACAGACGCCTTGCCTCACTTCGTCACGCGTCCAAGCTGACGAGGCATGCAGTGCCACGCTGGCTGGCTGGCTGTTGTGCTGGTGCGGTGGCAGGGTCTTCACATAGATCTGGATGCCACCACATACGTGCTTACTTATTTGTCCTAGGAGCTGCATGCTGCCACGCAGGCGCTTGCCTCGTTGGCGAACTGATCGCTGTGTTGGAGCGGCTACAGGGCGGCTGAGCCCTGGTAGGCGTGGGCCTGGCTTTGGCCCTGCAGATATCCCCAGCAAGGGTCTTGCCGGGTTTCTGCGGTTGTCCCAGGCAAGGATCTTGCCGGGGGCCTTCGTCTTCGGGTTCTTAGCTAGTCTTGCTGGCCTCTATTCATCACAAAGATCTGCATGCCACCATGCAGGCACTCCCGAGCCTTGGTCTTGACATTGTCGATGGTGTCATTATTCATAGGCTCAAAGGTGGCAGTCTCGATGGCGATGGGCAAGTTGCCCCGGCAAGGCTCTTACTGGTGCAGCATAGGTCGTCCCCGGCAAGGCTCTTGCCGAGGGAAACCCATCTTGTCCCTTTCCTCTTCGCCCCTCGGGCTTCAGCGCTGCTCGGGTAGTCTTGTACCTTCGCTTCCTCTGCCCCACCAAGCATGGTCGCAGGTGCGTCTACGACTGCCCGCGCACAAGTAAAGGGGTATAGAAAGCCCCTACTTTTGTACACCAACAAATTGCTTTGCTTTTCATCAGGGTTGTGCATGATTTGAATTTTTGTGTGTTGAAGATGGAGCATAGCCAGACTATATGATTTTGTAGGGATAAGCTTTCTTTTGCCATCACTACAAAACAAAATACACTTCCGTGATGATACATGTTTGTCACAGTAGGTCATGTTTTCTGTCATGCATGTACATCCACGACGATTTTATGACAGAATCATGATAGTCATACATGTGCTGTCATAGAAGTGTTCCATGACATTACCAAAATTATCATCACGGAAGTGTCCACTTCCATGACGATAAATCGCGCGTCACAGAAGTGCTTTTGTCAAGGGTGACCAACACGTGGCATCCACCGTAACGGAACGCCGTTAAGCTATCGGGTCCAGTTTTGGATCCAATAACCCGTTAACAGCCCCAACCAATGGGTATTTCCACGTGTAAAATCATCATTGGATGGAGGAAACACGTGTCGGCTCACCGCTGGGACAGATGTCATCCACTCATTGGACCCAAAGCACCTATGATATGTCGACACGTGGCACGGCCGAATAGAGGCCCATTCCTGTGAAAAGGCAGGCCCATTTGACTTGGTCAAAAGGTGGTGGGCCGGCCCTTGGCAAGCCTGTTAACGGCATGTTCGCATATAGCCCATTTACAGCCCGCTAACCAAGGGCCCGTTTACGGCCTATCCGAATTAGGCTCGGTAGCGTCATCTCGGCCGTCCAATATAATTCCAGCCCATTTTAACTTGCGGCCGATGTATGGCCCATGACGTCTTTCGGCCCATATGAGGCCCTTATTACTCCCGGCCCATTAATGGCCCGTGGTAAAACTGGCCCGTAATGAACGGTGTATCACTTTATACCCATTAACGGCCCATTATTCCATTGGGCCATTTCGAGCCCATGTTATCTTTCGGCCTTCTCATGGCCCATTTATTCTTGGGCTCATTTCCAGCATTCATTTACTTACGGCCCATTATTGTCATTTTCTTCTTGTGGGCCAAATTTAGCCCGTGGTTATAGTCGGCCCATTTGTGGAACGTTAATACGTCGGGCCATTTTCATAGCGTCATCAAATACGGCCGATTAATGACGGCCCATGAATGAAGGATTTCAACTCTAGCCCATTTACGGCCATAATGTGGTCTGTTATTGGCCCATGTTTGGCCAACCGATCATACGGCCCGTAGAAGGCCCATTGATGATACGACCCGTAGAAGGACCATTGTGTCTACGACCCGTATAAGGACCATTGTTTCTACGCCACATAGAAGGCCAATTGTTTCTACGGCCCTTAGAAGGCCCATTGTTTCTACGGCCCGTAGGAGGCCCATGTTAACTACAGCTGGTCGGAATCAAAGTTCGCCACTAGTGCAAATATAAGGAACACCCTACACTATACAAAAATGGCTTGCTGTTTTCTTCAGCCGGTGGCTGCACATTAAGAACAAATTTTGTATCGCACCAATACAAATTACAACTATAAAACAAAAGGAAGGTTGGCATAAAAGTTAAAGTCTAGCAGATAAATGCACCACCAGAAGTTCTGAAGCTCAGTTCATTTGACCTGACTGTTACGTTTTCATGCTGTATTGTCCGATGGAGCACCATAACCTTTGCCTTCAGTTCTCCTAGGCTCCTGAACAACATATCAAATGTCTAATAGATTGGTTTCAAAACCATGCCTATCTTGACAACATCGAACAATGTCTCTCCTTTTTCACAAAGGGTCTCTGTTAGGGAATGGACTTGTGTCTGGAGCGCATATACAACATTGTGTTGAGCTTGCATATCTTGATCATGAAGCAGTTTGGACGAGTTTGCCCTAACAACCAACCCAGTATTACGCAGGAACGTGCTTTTGGCATTGTTAGTGGTCAGGTACTGACCCACTACAGCAAGAGCTGACATTGCGGTTATAGTTGCCTCGCCACCTTCGGAAGGTGGCGGTTCCATCATTTTTTCCATAGCACGCTGAAAATTTGAGGTTTTACATTAGTAGTACCAGAATAGAAGATATTATGGAGGCAGCAAAACCAAACAAAATAGCTTTGGTCTATATACAGAACTTATTCTGGTGAACCCATGTAAAATATTAGTTGTATTTTATTGCAAAGTACATAATAAAACCAGGTTCCAAACATATGACCATGTACCATCACTAATGTATTGTCTATTTGTTTACATTGTATTGAGGGCTAAGGATAAAGAGACGAAGTTTATAATACGGTAAGCATAGTATGACATCATTCAGATCACAAAACAACTGAGAATAGACAAACAGGCAATTGTAACTTTGTGTGGTCAAGTCCAGCATGGAACTAGATTACAGGTCAAGATCAAAGGAACATCACTCCTCTCTTTTAAACCTTGTAAGGTGCAATGATATGCTAAGACAATTGTGTATAAAATTGAAAAGAGTAATAGACATTGGCTACAAACCATGCAGTTCAAGGCACAAGTTAGAGTAACTAGTAGTTAAAAGGCATGAGGATTAAGGACTTACAACAGCGGCTTTGGCTGGTGTAGTCATGCCCTTCTTGTTTCTGGTGTGACAGTCCTTGAAGATTTCCACAACATTTGGTTCAGGTACTTTTTGGTCCTTACGGGCTTTCCTCTGCATTTGGAACAAGTCAATATAGATATGATAATATGGTACATCGAAAAGAGTGAAACAACAGCTAATTACAAGAGCCTCGCAGTGTGCAATATAGCTATGAGATCCTGTCGTCTGTTGGAATTTCACTTTCGTACGGTTGGCCTTGTTCTTTGAACAGTTCACCTACAAGAACATAGATTTGTGTGGCACATGTGTAAATAGGAATTCAACATGTGATTTGATCACATATATATAATGTACCTGATACTTCGGATCAGACCAGTGTTTAACGAGGCCCCTCCAGTCTTCATCTGATATATTTTCCACTTGAGATGTTTGGGAAAGTTCAATGTTAGCCTTGCCTTCAAAGTGAGTTTTCCTCAAGTTATACCGATATTGTCGCAGAGCAGACTTGAAAACATGGGTGCAAGCTTGTCTGGTTGCATCATCTTGGCTATCCAACTTGAACCTCACCTGTTGAAAATTATGGGAGTCTCATTATCAGCAACCTAGAAAGTATGGGATAGAGCAAGACGATATTACTAGTTTCCATACATAACCATACTTAAAGATAAATGGTCGAGGAAGGTGTTGAGCTGGGTTTGATCTTTGTCATTCCTGCACTGAATCCATGTTGGGAGGATACGTACATGACACCTATCGGCAATCGCTGCCTTTGATACTAACTTGGCTGACTTTGTAGCATCACGTGGCCTTTGTAAACCTGCCTCAAAACGGATCTCCAATATTCCTCCTCTATATTTAGTTAACCTATCGAGCATTATCCCTGATGTTTGTTTCCTCTTGCGCCTAGGTGCTAGTCCAACAACGAACATACGAAGTGTTAGTGTACATCAAACTGTTAGACTACATATAAAGAAACATGCAACTGTAAAATGACTCCAGCAACTACCTTGTTGTTGTTGAAGCTCACAAGGTTCATCTCATCTTGCCAAGTCGTCTTGTGTCAAGAGTTCTTGGGAAGTAGTGTCAGGTGGCAAGGGAGCTTGGGAACGTGCTGCTAGCTCAGTTGACGCACGAGTAACTCGTGCAGCTGGTAGTACTGTGTAAGGTGTTGCAAGAACTAGGGCTATCTCTGCTTGTTTGGTGGCAGCTATTTGTTTCTGTTTGGCTTTTTCTGCAGCTCGTGTAGCATGGGATACCCTGTTTGTAGAATTTTCCGCTAGACTTTGACCCTGTATTGCACCATCAGTACCATCAGAATCTGCAGGATTCTTCCGGTACCCGTTCCCTGCCATTCTGTGTTTCTTCCTCTTTCTCTGTGCCATGTTAAGTCAAGCCGACAAGAAAAACTACTAACAATTTAGTTCTTTAGAACAAATTGATGAGTGATATAGACGAACTAAACTTTGATGTTTGACAACCACATGATAGGAGGATGTAATATGTACGAAAAATAGGACGGAAGAGATAACAAGAACTATCATGTGTAAACTAAGAAGAAGACATTTCAGTAAATTAGAAGCAATACAATGGAAGGTTGACACTATATGAAAGATGCTACAAATATCACTCTGCCAAGTTAACAGTGTCTCATCATAAATGGCATTTAAACAAATGTGAAGTAGTACAAGAAATAAATCATATGCAAGATTCAAACAACATCACACTACCAAGGTAGAGGTCTCTTGTCATTAGTGTCATTGCATAATCACAGCTTATGATGTGTAAACTAAGGAGAAGGCATTTCAACAAATTAGAAGCAATGAAAGCTAGACACCATACGAAAGATGCAACGAATATCACTCTACCATGTTAAAACTGTCTTGTCATAAGTGCCATTTCAAAAATTAGTAGTACAAGCTAGAAAAGAATGCGAGATATAACTTATATCACACTCCGAAGTCAAACGTGTCCTATGGTAAGTAATTGTTGCAGGTTACACAACAGTAGTAATTTGATGTAAGAACATGGTGTGATAGACAGATATTGTATGTTCTAGAAATAGGAACACGTGTCTTATTCAAGTATAATATGTAAAGTAAGCAGATGGAATTCAACAAAATTAGAAGCAATACAAGCTAGACATCACACATAAACATGCAACCACATATAATAGTGCCAAGTTAGAGGGAGCACCGGTGATGGTGCACTGGGGGAGACGTGCTCAGCATAAACACAACTATGTTGAGTGTCTATGCATGTGTTGTCTTGGAAATCATCTTGGGGGGATGGAGGAGTAGAAACTGTAAAGTAAAACCGTTGCCTCGCTAACTTCCTTCCGCTTTATTGATTTTGAATTGTCAAGTAAAACCGACAACAAAAAGGAATAAAATTCTCTCTTCAGAACTCATTCATGCATGATACTGAAAATCACTACTTTGATGTAACGCAAACACATGATATTAGGATGGAATATGTACGAAAAATAGGACGACATGGCATGTACACAACTGTTTGTGTAAACTAAGCAGAAACCATTCCAACAAATAAGAAGCAATGCAAGCTAGAAACCACATGAAAGATGCAACCAATATGACTCTGCCAAGTTAAAAGTGTCCCATCATAAATGGAACGACATGGCCTCTGCTAATTTATTTATTTATTACCAAAAGGGCCTCTACTATTTATTTATTTCTGAGCAAAAGGGGATACCCCCTAATTTCCGTTAATAGAAATCATTAGATGTTCACAAAACTACGCCCAGCCTGCTACACAGGTTTTATTCATTACTAGTTTCAGCAAAGTGCTCATGTCATAGCCACTGAATACATCATGAGTGCTACATACACTGCAAATAAAGAGACAATCATCCTACAGAGCACATCAACTTTGCCCATTATCTTCACAAGCTCTTTCATCTCCTCATTGCTGTCAAGGTCGTTCAACACCTGTTGCTTGGCCATGATCAGAGGAACTGCATCTTTAACCTTCTGCTCTGCATCTTCCTTTTCTGTCGTTCCTTCAGTTACTTGCCCAACACCTGAACCTGCTGGTATTGGGATTCCTCGGCTAACAAAATAATCAATATAGTTGCACTCCCCCACATCAGCAACTTCCCAAAAATACAAATCACACGAATCTTCTCTTTTTTGCACGAATCAAATTGGAAGATCATCAACCAAACCATAAAAATCAGCAACTGAAAGCAGCAGAACAACACTTAAACATATTATTACACCATGATTCGGGCATTTGTAGAAGACTCGGCCAGGGTTGAGGATTGTGGTTGAGACGCGACGGATGACTCTGCATGATTTGCAGCAGTGGCACCACACCAACGGCAGCGGGTTGCGATGAGCAACTAGCTGCGGTGCGCGTGCCGGCGGGGGTGTGATGAGACCCACAGGCGACGGTACGGGTGGCGACTTGGCGCATATCTAGTTGTTGCCTGCTGAAGAGCAGGTGGACGAGCATCCAGCAGACATGGTTGCTGCGGCCATAGCTTCTGATGCTAGGCAGAGTAAGTAGAGAAGAGGAGAAGTGAACGTTGGATATGTCAGTTTCATTACTTGCATAGTAGCATAGCACCATATATAGTCATAGTCTAGGTTTGGATTCGAACCAGCTACAGGACCATGTCTCTTGTTTTTCTAAAACTCAGCAACGTCTCTTTACTGGTACACTAGCTTGTTCTGTATGCCTTCTCAAGTCTTTGATTCCTCCAGCTGACATCTGGGACACACCAGAAGGCCCTCAGTATTTCGCGGACAAAACATGCCCCCTGCAGACAGGTCGGACCCACCAGCTATCTTCGCACACAAGGATGTGCCTCCTTATTACGCACAAAAAAATTAATACCCCCTGCCAGCTGGAATCTAGCATAGTGGGAGGCTGACTTGTGGGCCTACCAAGTAGATGGAGACGAAGGGCTTTGTCAACTTAGTCAATATGAACGATTCTAGCTCTAGTTACCGTACGATGGTCATCCAACGGCCGTAGTGCTTCTTCAACCTCTGGTCTTCTTACCCCAGCCGCCCAAACTAGCGTCGGTCATGCCTCCCATGGCCGGCTACGATGCCGCGGAGGCCTCACCGCCGCCTACTACTCCCACCGCTGGTCAGGCCATCCCTCTACTCACCCACACCCCCTGTTATTTTGCGGCGATGGCAACCTCACACCACAGCCGAACCAGTGAACCCTCGTACTCCTCTCCGCATGGGCATCCACGGCCGCGTCTTCCCCGGCTCCGCGTCATCCCCTTCCAAGGCCTCGCTATCGTCCACCGCCTTGGTGCTCTCGGTGTGGCGTGCTCAATGTGGTCAACGACCGACTTCCATCGAAAGAGTACTGTACGTTGAGAGGCTGATAGCTGGGTCCACGGCCGCTGCTGGGTCCACAACCACCACCCAGTTTTTTTGTGATTTGCCAAGTAAGTAGCTTGGCAGGCCTGTTGGGCTGCAAATCTTTCAAGACAAGGAGAGCTTCATTCGGTTGGCCGAGAAAATGGCATATCAGTAATGAGAAATCGGTTGTACATTTTTAAAACACATCAAACCGGCAATTAGTTTCAAATTTCTTTTTAATCATTTTGAGATTTTAAATTGCATTGATTTTTATGCATGGACACTTTGTTTGATTTTATATTGTACATATTTATTTTTAAAATCAGTTTGAAGGTGACTCGAAATTTCGCGATTAAAAACAGTTCGGACCGCACCGAAATATGCAAAATTTCGTATAACTTTTTAACAGTGGCCACAATATGGGTTATAATGCTAACAAAAAGAATATGGGCTCCAAAAAACCTTAAGAATTAGGAAATGGGCTGTAAATTGTTAGAAATAATGGCAGATGGGCTGTATGCTATTTTCTACAGATTTGAGGCTTTCCAAGAAAAGGTTGACGCACAAGCAGTGACTGTTGGATGTCCATCCAACAGCCGTCGTGCTTCTTCAATCTCTGCTCTTCCTTCTCCAGCCACTCAAACAAGCGCCGGCGGGACTGCCGGCTACCTCCTCCTTGCAGCCGGTTGTGCTGCCACGTAGGCCTCACCGCCCCACCGTACTCCCATCGCTGGCCTAGCCATCCATCTACTCACCCATACCTGCTGTTATTCTCCGGCGACGGCAGACGGACCAGTAAACCCTTGTACAGTCGTACTCCCCTCCGCGTGGGAAACAACTGCCGACTCTTCCCTGGCTCCGTGTCGCTCCCTTCCTAGGCCTCGCCGTCGTCCACCACCCTGGTGCTCTCAGCGCGGCCTGGTCAATGTGGTCAACGACGGACATGCATCTGAAGTGGACTGTACGTGGAGAGTCCATTAGCTGTGTCCACGGCTGCACGCAAGGAAATGCCTCCTTATTACGGGCAAAATAATGATTCCTCCACCTGACATCTGGGACCCACCAAAAGGGCCTCTGTATTTTGTGAAAAAAAGTTACCGCCGCTGACAACTCGGACCCACCAGCTATATCTTCGCACACAAGGAAGTGTCTCCTTATTACGCACAAAAAAAATGAAAACTCCCCCTGCTAGTTGGGACCTAGTATAGTGGGAGGCTAACTTGTTGGCCTACTAAGTTGACGGGGATGGAGGGCTTTGTCAACTTAGTCAATATGCACGATTCTAGCAACAGTGACTGTATGATGTCCATCCAACGGCCGTAGTGCTTCTTCAACCTCTGGTCTTGTTGCTCCAGCCGCCCAAACCAGCGCCGGTCGTGCCTTGTGCTCCTGCCTCCCGTGGCCGGCAAGGATGCCGCGGAGGCCTCACCGCCCCTACTACTCCCACCGCTGGCCAGGCCATCCCTCTACTCACCCACACCTCCTGTTATTCTATGGCGACGACAGCCTCACACCGCAATGAACCAGTGAACCCTCATACTCCTCTACGCGTGGTCATCCACTGCCACGTCTTCCCCGGCTCCACGTCGTCCCCTTCCTAGGCCTCGCCGTCATCCACCGCCCTGGTGCTCTCGGCGGCGTGGTCAGCGTGGTCAAGGAACGACTTCCATCGGACGTGGACTGTACATGGAGAGGCTGACAGCTGGGTCCATGGCCGCAACAAGGAAGTGCCTCCTTTTTATGTAGAAAATAATGATTCCTCCACCTGACAGCAGGGACCCATCGGACGAGCACCTGTATTTCGCGAAAAAATGTTTCCCCCCTGACTACTGGGACCTACCAGCTACATCTTCGCACGCAAGCAAGTGCTTGATAGTCGGGACCCACCTGGTCGAAGCGTACGTAGCGTTGTCATTCTGGTCGCGAATGTGTACGTACAAACTGGTCGATGTAGAGGCGCCCACGTGTCGTAGTAGAGGCGCGCATGTAGCATGTACACGTACGTACAGCGGCCAGTGCGCAAGAAAGAAAATACGGCCACGTATGTACTTATAACCCACAAGTATAGGGGATCGCAACAGTTTTCGAGGGTAGAGTTATTCAACCCAAATTTATTGATTCGACACAAGGGGAGCCAAAGAATATTCTCAAGTATTAGCAGCTGAGTTGTCAATTCAACCACACCTAGAAACTTAATATCTGCAGCAAAGTATTTAGTAGCAAAGTAATATGATAGTAGTGGTAGCAAAAGGTAACGATAAAAAGTAATATTGGTGTTTGTAGTTTGTAACAATAGCAACGGAAAAGTAAATAAGCGAAGAACAATATATGGAAAGCTCGTAGGCAATGGATCGGTGATAGAGAATTATGCCGGATGTGGTTCATCATGTAACAGTCATAACCTAGGGTGACACAGAACTAGCTCCAATTCATCAATGTAATGTAGGCATGTATTCGAATATAGTCATACGTGCTTATGGAAAAGAACTTGCATGACATCTTTTGTCCTACCCTCCCGTGGCAGTGGGGTCCTTACGGAAACTAAGGGATATTAAGGCCTCCTTTTAATAGAGTACCGGAACAAAGTATTAACATATAGTGAATACATGAACTCCTCAAACTACGGTCATCACCGGTAAGTAACCCGATCATTGTCACTTCGGGGTTAATGGATCATAACACATAATAGGTGACTATAGACTTGCAAGATAGGATCAAGAACTCTCATATATTGATGAAAACATAATATGTTCAGATCTGAAATCATGGCACTCGGGCCCTAGTGACAAGCATTAAGCATAGCAAAGTCATAGCAACATCAATCTCAGAACATAGTGGATACTAGGGATCAAACCCTAACAAAACTAACTCGATTACATGATAAATCTCATCCAACCCATCACCGTCCAGCAAGCCTACGATGGAATTACTCACGCACGGCGGTGAGCATCATGAAATTGGTGATGAAGGAAGGTTGATGATGACGACGGTGACGGATTCCACTCTCCGGAGCCCCGGACGGACTCCATATCAGCCCTCCCGAGAGATTTTAGGTCTTGGCGGCGGCTCCGTATCGTAAAACGCGATGAATCCTTTTTCCTGATTTTTTTCTCCCCGAACACGAATATATGGAGTTGGAGTTGAGGTCGGTGGAGCTCCAGGGGGCCCACGAGGCAGGGGCGCACCCCCACCCTCGTGGCTAGGGTGTGGCCCCCCTGACCTTGATTCTTTGCTAGACTTTTTTATTATTTCCAAAAATAATCTCCGTGGAGTTTCAGGTCATTCCGAGAACTTTTGTTTCTGCACATAAATAACACCATGGCAATTCTGCTGAAAACAGCGTCAGTCCGGGTTAGTTCCATTCAAATCATGCAAGTTAGAGTCCAAAACAAGGGCAAAAGTGTTTGGAAAAGTAGATACGACGGAGACGTATCAACTCCCCCAAGCTTAAACCTTTGCTTGTCCTCAAGCAATTCAGTTGACAAGCTGAAAGTGATAAATAAAAACTTTTACAAACTCTTTTTGCTCTTTTTGTTGTAAATATGTAAAGCCAGCATTCAAGTTTTCAGCAAGGATTATGGACTAACCACATTCAGATTAACACTTAGGTCTCATGTTTACTCATATCAATGGCATAATCAACTAGCGAGCAATAATAATAAATCTCGGATGACAACACTTTCTCAAAACAATCATGATATGATATAACAGGATGGTATCTCGCTAGCCCTTTCTGAGACCGCAAAACATAAATGCAGAGAACCTTTAAAGATCAAGGACTAACTAGACATTGTAATTCATGGTAAAAGAGATCTAGTCAAGTCATACTCAATGTAAACTAACAGTAATGAATGCAAATGACAGCGGTGCTCTCCAACTGGTGCTTTTTAATAAGAGGATAATGACTCAACATAAAAGTAAATAGATAGGCCTTTCGCAGAGGGAAGCAGGGATTTGTAGAGGTGCCAGAGCTTGATTTTACAATAGAGATGAATAATATTTTGAGCGATATACTTTCATTGTCAACATAACAACCAAGAGATGGCGATATCTTCCTTGCTACACACATTATAGGCGGTTCCCAAACAGAATGGTAAAGTTTATACTCCCCCTCCACCAACAAGCATCATTCCATGGCTTGCTCGAAACAATGAGTGCCTCCAACTAACAACAGTCCCAGGGGGAGTTTTGCTTGCAATTATTTTGATTTGAGTTGCATAAAGCATGGGACTGGGCATCCCGGTGACCAGCCATTTTCTCGTGAGTGAGGAGCGGAGTCCACTCCTCTTGAGAATAACCCGCCTAACATGGAAGATCCTAGTTGATACATGAGCTATTCGAGCATACAAAACAGATGTTTATTTGAAGGTTTAGAGTTTGGCACATACAAATTTACTTGGAACGGCAGGTAGATACCGTTAGGTAGGTATGGTGGACTCATATGGAACAACTTTGGAGTTTATGGGATTGGATGCACAAGCAATATTCCCGCTTAGTACAGGTGAAGGCTAGAAAAAGACTGGGAAGCGACCAGCTAGAGAGCGACAACAGTCATGAACATGCATTAAAATTAATCAACACCGAATGCAAGCATGAGTAGGATATAATGCACCATGAACATAAATATCATAGAGGCTATGTTGATTTTGTTTCAACTACATGCGTGAACATGTGCCAAATCAAGCCACTCGAATCGTTCAAAAGAGGATACCACCCTATCATACCACATCACAACCATTTTAATAGCATGTTGGCACGCAAGGTAAACCATTATAAGCTCCTAGCTAATTAAGCATGGCATAAGCAACTATAATCTCTAATTGTCATTGCAAACATGTTTATCCATAATAAGCTGAATCAGGAACGATAAACTAATCATATTTACAAAAACAAGAGAGGTTGAGTTCATACCAGCTTCTCCCATCTTAATAAGTTCATCATATAATCATCATTATTTCCTTTCACTTGCATGACCGAATAGTGTGGATAATAATAACAGTGCACGTGTATTGGACTAAGCTGGAATCTGCTAGCATTCGATAAACAGGAGAAGACAAGGCAATATGGAGTCTTGGTTAAATCAACAATAATGCATATAGGAGTCACTTCAACAATTTAATCATGATCTTCTCCTATCGACCCCCAAAGAAAAGAAAAGAAATATAACTATTTACACGGGAAAGCTCCCAACAAGCAAAAGAAGAACAGGAAATCTTTTTTGGGTTTTCTTTTTAATTACTACTACGAGCATAGAAATTAAAGCTAGCTAAAAGCTACAACTAATTTTTTTTGGTTTTTCTTATGGTTTATCAAACACACAAGAAGAAAGCATAAAAAGGAAATAAACTAGCATGGATATTACAGTGAAAAAGTATGAGCACCGACAGCTAGCAATGAGTGTTTGAACATGAATGTAATGTCGGTGAGAAGTATGTACTCCCCCAAGCTTAGGCTTTTGGCCTAAGTTGGTCTATGGCCACGGCTGGCCTGGCGGATATCCAAAGTAATAGTTGGGGTTGTACTGTGAAGAAGCCTCGGATTGCCACTGGTTGGTAATCGCCTCCGGATCCCACTGATAATCAGACTGTCGTGGAGGATCAAATTGTGATTCTGGCTCTGGCTCTGTAGCTGTTGTAGGGTTCCGGTAGGCATGAACGGCCTCTAACTGAACAAGGTACTTGCCTGCAGATAAATCAAACAAGGAAGGAGCAGGCAGGGTAATAGTCTGAGGATGATGTTTATCAAAGAACAATTTGTATTTAAGCTCATTTTCCCTATTCTTAACAATAAAATCATGTGCTACCATACTCTTATAATCTAAATAAACAAGAGGCAGCAATTTTTCTTCCTTCTCGTAATGCCTAATAGGTGTGCTAAAATGTGCAGCTAGGCGCGAGGCGAAGATGCCTCCAAAGACGGGGCCCTTAGTACGGCTAAGATTTAACCGCTTTGCAATAATAGCACCCATGCTGAATGTATCATCACGAAATAAGGCATGGCACAAAATAACAATATCAGGGGCACTCAGGTTTCCATAATTTCCGCGCCCAATTAAGCATCTACTAGCAAATATAGCAAAGTAACGTAGAACAGGAAAGTGTATGCTAGTAGTTCGTGCGTCGGAAACCTTCATCGTTTCCCCTACAGTGATGGTATCAATAAACCCATCCACATCGTCACGATGTGGTTCCTCTATCTATGATACCCCCGAAAGGGAGCAAACAAACCCGACAAAAATCACGAAGTGACATCTCCTTATGCTCATCATATAAATAAAACTCCACCATAGGTGGTGAGCTCCTAGCATGGAAATGAAAGTTTTGCACAAAGATATTGGTGATTAAGAGATACTGTTCGTGTTGGTCATGGAGGAAGGCGGTGAGGCCTGCATTCTCAGTTAATTCATAGAAATCATCATAAATCCCGGCTGCTCTCAAGAAATCATCACAAGGCCATTCACATGGCTGGACCTCCGCGGTGCGAGGGAGATTGTACTTGGGTCTCTTATCCTCCTCACTTTGCTTATCCTTCTAGCTTTGGCTCGATGAGCCCCTAAAAATCTCTTCATTATTTTCTGAAAAATTGTGAAATTTTTAGTAACTTCAAATAAAAGTAAACCAAACTCAACAAAATTGATAGCAATTACTCCTACAAGTGCTTAGAGCATATGTCATGCATTAGAACTACTTGGAACCATATAAATTTAACATGCAAGCTCAAGAACATGGTCACCTAGGCAACACAAATTTGCAATGAATAAAGCACTAGAACAAAAACTAATTGGACCAATGGAGGAGTCACATACCAATGAACAATCCCGCAAAGTAGTTTTGTGAGAGGTGCTTTGAGCAAGGAGATCGAAAATCGCAGCAAAATGAGCTAGAACTCATGCTTGAGCTGGTTAGTGGTGTTTGTGGGAGGAAGAAGAAGTGTGTGGGTGTAGGAATAAGTGGAGGGGAGCCACCATGGGCCCACGAGGGAGGGGGCGCGCCTAGGGGGTGGGCGCGCCGTGGACTCTCGTGGCCAGGTGCTGGCTCCCCCTGCTGTGTTCTCAGTGCCAGATATTCTCAAATATTCCAGAAAAAATCATATTTAAATTTCAGGGCATTTGGAGAACTTTTATTTTCGGGGTATTTTTATATTGCATGGATAATTCACAAAACATACAGAAATTACTATTTTTGCTTTATTTAATATAAATAACAGAAAGTAAAAAGAGGGTACATAGAGTTGTGTTTTCTAAATTCATCCATCTCATGCCCATCAAAAGGAATCCACTAACAAGGTTGACCAGGTCTTGTTAACAAACTCATCCCGAATAACATGGAACCGGAGAATTTTCGAATAACACTAGGTTACCTCAACAGGGATATGCACATCCCCAATAATAAGAATATCATATTTCTTCTTGACAATGGGAAGAGGAAATTCAAAACCTCCAAAAACAATCGATGGGATTTTTCCAATAGAATTGATATTGTGGACTTGAGGTTGTTTCCTCGGAAAGTGTACCGTATGCTCATTACCATTAACATGAGAAAGTGACATTGCCTTTGGTGCAATCAATAACAGCCCCTGCAGTATTCAAAAAGGGTCTTCCAAGAATAATAGACATACTATCGTCTCGGGAATATCAAGAATAACAAAGTCCATTAAAATAGTAACATTTGCAACCACAACAGCCACATCCTCACAAATACTGATAGGTATAGCAGTTGATTTATCAGCCATTTGAAAAGATATTTCAGTAGGTGTCAACTTATTCAAATCAAGTCTACAATATAAGGAGAGAGGCATAACACTAACACCGGCTCCAAGATCACATAAAGCAGTTTTAACATAGTTTCTTTTAATGGAGCATGGTATAGTTGGTACTCCTAGATCTCCTAGTTTCTTTGGTATTCCTCCCTTAAAAGTATAATTAGAAGCATGGTGGAAATTTCAGCTTCCGGTATCTTTCTTTGTTTATTAGTAACAATATCTTTCATGTACTTAGCATAAGGATTCATTTTAAGCATATCAGTCAAACGCATACGCCAAAAGATAGGTCTAATCATTTCAGCAAAGCGCTCAAAATCCTCATCATCCTTTTTCTTGGATGGCTTAGGAGGAAAAGGCATGGGTTTCTGAACCCAAGGCTCTCTTTCCTTACCCTGCTTCCTAGCAACGTCTCTCTTATCATAACGTTGATTCTTTGATTGTGGGTTATCAGATTCACAGGCAGGTTCAATTTCTATATCATTGTCATTACTAGGTTGTATTCAACATGAACATTATCATTAACATTATCACTAGTTTTCATGTTTCATTACCAGTGTGTCAGCACAGAAATAGAATATCATTGGGATTCTCAGGTGTTGTCAAATACAGTTCACTAGAAGCGATGCAAGTCCTATCATTTTTCTTTTTCTTCCTTTAGAAGGACTAGGTACATCTATATTATTTCTTCTGAGAATCTTGCTCCAATTCTTAGGGTGGCCTTCAGGATACAGGTTCTGAGTCCTTTTACCAACTCTAGTCCACTCTAACAGCTAGTCATTTATCTTACTATTCAATTCATTGAGCAATCATTTTGAGCTTTAAGTACTTGTTCTACCTTGAGTGGTGACCATAGAGCATGTTTACTATGAGTTTAAGTTCACATTTAACTCTAGACATATAATCACCCAGTGTTCAACCATATAAGAATTTTGTTTCAGTGTCTTACCAAAATAAGCATTGAAGTCTTCTTGCTTACCATAAAGTTATCAAACTCATCCAAACATTGGCTAGCAAACTTAATAGGAGGGATTTCAGCTTTATCATATCTATAGAGAGAATTTACCTTTACTAACTGTGTCGGGTTATCAAGACCATGTGTTTCTTCAATAGGTGATGGATTAAAACCATATATTTCTTCAACAGGCGGTAAATTAAGACCATGTATTTCTTCAATAGGAGGTAAATTCTTAACATCTTCAGCTTTAATACCCTTTTCTTTCATGGATTTCTTTGCCTCTTGCATATCTTCAGGACTGAGAAATAGAACACCCTCTTTTCTTCGGAGTTGGTTTAGGAATAGGCTCAGGATATGGCTCAGGAGTGTCCAATTATTTTCATTTGTCAACATATTATTCAATAGAATTTCAGCTTCATTCGGTGTTCTTTCCCTGAAAACAGAACCAGCACAACTATCCAGGTAATCTCTGGAAGCATCGGTTAGTCCATTATAAAAGATATCAAGTATTTCATTTTTCTTAAGAGGATGATCAGGCAAAGCATTAAGTAATTGGAGAAGCCTCCCCCAAGCTTGTGGGAGACTCTCTTCTTCAATTTGCACAAAATTATATATATCCCTTAAAGCAGCTTGTTTCTTATGAGCAGGGAAATATTTAGCAGAGAAGTAATAAATCATATCCTGGGGACTACGCACACAACCACGCACACAACCAGGATCAAGAGAATTAAACCATATCTTAGCATCACCCTTTAATGAGAACGGAAATATTTTAAGGATATAAAAGTAGCGAGTTCTCTCATCATTAGTTAACAGGGTGGCTATATCATTTAATTTAGTAAGATGTGCCACAACAGTTTCAGATTCATAGCCATAAAAAGGATCGGATTCAACCATAGTAATTATATCAGGATCAATAGAGAATTCATAATCCTTATCAGTAACAAAGATAGGTGAAGTAGCATAAGCAGGATCATATTTCATTCTAGAATTCAGAGTTTTTTGTTTAAGCTTAGCTGATAATTTCTTAAGATCACTTCTATCATTCCACACAAGAAAGTCTCTTTTAGTTTCTTCATCCATAACATAGCCCTCAGGTACAGCAGGGAATTCATATTTATTAGGAGAGCCTTCATCATCACTTTCATCAATATTATCAGTTTCAATAATTTCATTCTCTCTAGCCCTAGCAAGTTTTTCATCAAGAAATTCACCAAGTGGCACAGTAGTATCAAGCATCGAAGTAGTTTCATCGTAAGTATCATGCATAGCAGAAGTGGCATCATCAATAATATGCGACATATCAGAATTAATAGCAGAAGCAGGTTTAGGTGTCGCAAGCTTACTCAAAACAGAAGGTGAATCAAGTGCAGAGCTAGATGGCAGTTCCTTACCTCCCCTCGTAGTTGAGGGATAAATTTTTGTTTTCGCGTCTTTCAAGTTCTTCATAGTGACCAGCAGATATAAATCCCAAGTGACTCAAAGAATAGAGCTATGCTCCCCGGCAACGGCGCCAGAAAATAGTCTTGATAACCCACAAGTATAGAGGATCGCAACAGTTTTCAAGGGTAGAGTATTCAACCCAAATTTGTTGATTCGACACAAGGGGAGCCAAAGAATATTCTCAAGTATTAGCAGTTGAGTTGTCAATTCAACCACACCTGGAAACTTAATATCTGCATCAAAGTATTTAGTAGCAAAGTAATATGATAGTAGTGGTAACAGTAGCAAAAAGGTAACGGTAACAAAAGTAATATTTTTGGTGTTTTGTAGTGATGATAACAATAGCAACGGAAAAGTAAATAAGCGAAGAACAATATATGGAAAGCTCGTAGGCAATGGATCGGTGATAGAGAATTATGCCGGTTGCGATCGATCATGTAACAGTCATAACCTAGGGTGACACAGAACTAGCTCCAATTCATCAATGTAATGTAGGCATGTATTCCGAATATAGTCATACGTGCTTATGGAAAAGAACTTGCATGACATCTTTTGTCCTACCCTCCCGTGGCAGCGGGGTCCTAGCGTAAACTAAGGGATATTAAGGCCACCTTTTAATAAAGTACCGGACCAAAGCATTAACACATAGTGAATACATGAACTCCTCAAACTACGGTCATCACCGGGAGTGGTCCCGATTATTGTTACTTCGGGGTTGTCGGACCATAACACATAGTAGGTGACTATAGACTTGCAAGATAGGATCAAGAACTCACATATATTCATGAAAACATAATAGGTTCAGATCTGAAATCATGGCACCCGAGCCCTAGTGACAAGCATTAAGCATAGCAAAGTCATAGCAACATCAATCTCAGAACATAGTGGATACTAGGGATCAAACCCTAACAAAACTAACTCGATTACATGATAAATCTCATCCAACCCATCACCGTCCAGCAAGCCTACGATGGAATTACTCACGCACGGCGGTGAGCATCATGAAATTGGTGATGGAGGATGGTTGATGATGACGATGGCGACGGATTCCCCTCTCCGGAGCCCCGAACGGACTCCAGATCAGCCCTCCCGAGAGAGTTTAGGGCTTGGCGGCGGCTCCGTATTGTAAAACATGGTGAATCCTTCTTCTTTATTTTTTCTCCCCAAACACGAATATATGGAGTTGGAGTTGAGGTCGGTGGAGCTCCAGGGGGCCCACGAGACAGGGGGCATGCCCCCACCCTTGTGGCTAGGGTGTGGGCCCCTTGGCCTTGATTCTTTGCCAGTATTTTTTATTATTTCCAAAAATAATCTCCGTGGAGTTTCAGGTCATTCCGAGAACTTTTGTTTCTGCACATAAATAACACCATGGCAATTCTGCTGAAAACAACGTCAGTCCGGTTAGTTCCATTCAAATCATGCAAGTTAGAGTCCAAAACAAGGGCAAAAGTGTTTGGAAAAGTAGATACGACGGAGACGTATCATACACATATTCATAATATTGAAGCCAAAAGATGCAAGGTTAATAATGATATTGCAACTTAGTTGTGGCACTGCCGTTTAGGTCATATTGGTGTAAAGCGCATGAAGAAACACCATGCTGATGGGCTTTTCGAATCACTTGATTATGAATCGCTTGATGCTTGCGAACCATGCCTCATGGGAAAGATGACTAAGACTCCGTTCTCCGGAACAATGGAGCAAGCAACTACCTTATTGGAAATAATACATACTGATGTATGCGGTCCGATGTGTGTTGAGGCTCGCGGCGGGCATCGTTATTTTCTGACCTTCACAGATGATTTGAGCAGATATGGGTATATCTATTTGATGAAACATAAGTCTAAAACATTTGAAAAGTTCAAAGAATTTCATAGTGAAGTGGAAAATCATCGTAACAAGAAAATAAAGTTTCTACGATCTGATCGAGGAGGTGAATATTTGAGTTATGAGTTTGGTCTTCGTTTGAAACAATGTGGAATAGTTTCACAACTCACGCCACCTGGAACACCACAGTGTAATGGTGTGTCCGAATGTTGTAACTGTACTTTATTGGATATGGTGCGATCTATGATGTCTCTTACTGATTTACCGCTATCGTTTTGGGGTTATGCTTTAGAGACGGCTGCATTCACATTAAATAGGGCACCATCTAAACCCGTTGAGACAACACCACATGAACTATGGTTTGGCAAGAAACCTAAGATGTCGTTTCTTAAAGTTTGGGGTTGCAATGCTTATGTGAAAAAGCTTCAACCTAATAAGCTCGAACCCAAATCGGAGAAATGTGTCTTCATAGGATACCCAAAGGAGACTATTGGGTACACCTTCTATCACAGATCTGAAGGCCAGATAATTGTTTCTAAGAACGGATCCTTTCTAGAGGAGTTTCTCTCAAAAGAAGTGAGTGAGAGGAAAGTAGAACTTGATAAGGTAATTGTACCTTCTCCCTTATTGGAAAGTAGTTCATCATAGAAATCAGTTCTAGTGATTCCTACACCAATTAGTGAGGAAGCTAATGATGATGATCATGAAACTTCTGATCAAGTTACCACCAAACCTCGTAGGTCAACCAGAGTACGATCCGCACCAGAGTGGTACGGTAATCCTGTTCTGGAGGTCATGTTACTTGACCATGACGAACCTACGAACTATGAGGAAGCGATGATGAGCCCAGATTTCGCAAAATGGCTTGAGGCCATGAACTCTGAGATGGGATCCATGTATGAGAACAAAGTGTGGACTTTGGTTGACTTGCCCGATGATCAGCAAGACATAGAAAATAAATGGATCTTCAAGAAGAAGACTGGCGCTGACGGTAATGTTACTATCTACAAAGCTCGACTTGTTGCGAAAGGTTTTCAACAAGTTTAAGGAGTTGACTACGATGAGGCCTTCTCACCCGTAGCGATGCTTAAGTCTGTTCGAACATGTTAGCAATTGCAGCATTTTATGATTATGAAATTTGGCAAATGGATATCACAACTGCATTCCTTAATGGATATCTTAAAGAAGAGTTGTATATGATGCAACCAGAAGGTTTTGTCGATCCTAAAGGTACTAAAAAGTGTGCAAGCTCCAGCGATCCATTTATGGACTAGTGCAAGCCTCTCGGGGTTGGAATATATGCTTTGATAGTGTGATCAAAGCATATGGTTTTATACAGACTTTCAGAGAAGCCTGTATTTACAAGAAAGTGAGTGGGAGCTCTATAGCATTTCTAATATTATATGTGGATGACATATTGTTGATTGGAAATAATACAGAATTTCTGGATAGCATAAAAGGATACTTGAATAAGAATTTTTCAATGAAAGGCCTCGGTTAAGCTGCTTATATATTGGGCATCAAGATCTATAGAGATAGATTAAGATGCTTAATTGGACTTTCACAAAGCACATACCTTGATAAAGTTTTGAAGAACTTCAAAATGGATCAGTCAAAGAAAGGGTTCTTGCATGTGTTACAAGGTGTGAAGTTGAGTCAGACTCAATGCCCGACCACTGCAGAAGGTAGAGAGAAAATGAAAGTCATTCCCTATGCCTCAGCCATAGGTTCTATCATGTATGCAATGCCGTGTACCAGACCTGATGTGTGCCTAGCTATAAGTTTATCAGGAAGGTACCAAAGTAATCTAGGAGTGGATCACTGGACAACGGTCAAGAACATCCTGAAATACCTGATAAGGACTAAGGATATGTTTCTCGTTTATGGATATGACAAAGAGCTTGTCGTAAATGGTTACGTCGATGCAAGCTTTGACACTAATCCGGATGACTCTAAGTCACAAACCGGATACGTATTTATATTGAATGGTGGATCTGTCAGTTGGTGCAGTTCCAAACAGAGCATCGTGGCGGGATCTACGTGTGAATCGGAGTACATAGCTGCATCGGAAGCAGCAAATGAAGGAGTCTGGATGAAGGAGATCATATTCGATCTAGGTGTAATACAAAGTGCATCGGGTCCAATGAAAATCTTTTGTGACAATACTGGAGCAATTGCCTTGGCGAAGGAATCCAGATTTCACAAGAGAACCAAACACATTAAGAGACACTTCAATTCCATCTGCGATAAAGTCAACGAGGGAGACATAGAGATTTGCAAGATACACGGATCTGAATGTTGTAGACCCATTGACTAAGCCCCTCTCACGAGCAAAACATGATCAGCACCAAGACTCCATGAGTGTTAGAATCATTACTATCTAATCTAGATTATTGACTCTAGTGAAAGTGGGAGACTAAAGGAAATATGCCCTAGAGGCAATAATAAAGTTGTTATTTATATTTCCTTATATCATGATAAAATGTTTATTATTCATGCTAGAGTTGTATTAACCGGAAACTTAGTACATATGTGAATACATAGACAAACAGAGTGTCCCTAGTATGCCTCTACTTGACTAGCTCATTAATCAAAGATGGTTAAGTTTCCTGACCATAGACATGTGTTGTCATTTGATGAACGAGATCACATCATTAGAGAATGATGTGATGGACAAGACCCATCCGTTAGCTCAGCATAATGATCGTTTAGTTTTATTGCTATTGCTTTCTTCATGACTTATACATGTTCCTCTGACTATGAGATTATGCAACTCCCGAATACCGGAGGAACACCTTGTGTGCTATCAAACGTCACAACGTAATAGGGTGATTATAAAGATGCTCTACAGGTGTCTCTGATGGTGTTTGTTGAGTTGGCATAGATCGAGATTAGGATTTGTCACTCCGTGTATCGGAGAGGTATCTCTGGGCCCTCTCGGTAATGTACATCACTATGAGCCTTGCAAGCAATGTGACTAATGAGTTAGTTGTGGGATGATGCATTACGGAACGAGTAAAGAGACTTGCCAGTAACAAGATTGAACTAGGTATGATGATACCGATGATCGAATCTCGGGCAAGTAACATATTGATGACAAAGGGAATAACGTATGTTGTTATGCGGTTTGGCCGATAAAGATCTTCGTAGGATATGTAGGAACCAATATGAGCATCCAGGTTCCGCTATTTGTTATTGATCGTAGATGTGTCTCGGACATGTCTACATAGTTCTCGAACCCGTAAGGTCCGCACGCTTAACGTTCAATGACGATTTGTATTATGAGTTATGTGATTTGATGACCGAAGTTTGTTCGGAGTCCTGGATGAGATCACGGACATGATGAGGAGTCTCGAAATGGTCGAGAGGTAAATATTAATATATTGCAAGGTTGCATTTGAACATATAAATGGTTCCTAGTGGTTCGGGCATTTTTTCGGAGTACCGGGAGGTTACCGGAACCCCTCGGGAGAAGTATTGGACCTGTTGGGCCTTATTGGAGGAGAGGAGAAAGGCCACGTGAGAGCCCCCCCCCCTTGCCCAAACTGAATTGGACTAGGGGAGGGGGCCGGCCCCCTCTTTCCTTCTCCCTCTCTCTCCCTTCCCCTTTTCCCTCTCCGGTGGAAGGAAGGAGGGGGGCGAATCCTACTTGGACTAGGAGTCCAAGTAGGTTATGGCGCGCCCCCCTAGGCCGGCCACCTCCTCCTTCCCCTTTATATACGGAGGTGGGGGCACCCCAAAGGCACAACAGACATCTCTTAGTCGTGTGCGGTCCCCCCTTCACAGTTTACCACCTCGCAGTCATATCGTCGTAGTGCTTAGGCGAAGCCCTGCGCCTGTAACTTCATCATCACCGGCGCCACGCCGTCGTGCTGACAGAACTCCGCTTCCGCTTTCGTTCTACGAGGGTATGTGGACACACTCTCCCCTCTCGTTACTATGCATCTCCTAGTTAGATCTTGCGTGATCGTAGGAATTTTTTTTAATTATTACGTTTCCCAACACAAATAAGCAAGAGAGTGTGAAAATCTTACTTTCTAGACGACCCACCGTGTTTTCTTTCTTGGCAAAGGATCTGAGTCGGAGGAGACAGGAATTACCTCTACTACATCGGCGTGACTTGTCTCTACTTCGTCCTGAGAGGAATCAACATCAATAAGTCGCATAAAGAAAAGGCCAAGGGAGTCAAGATCTACCTCCGACTCATCTAGCTCAAGGAGCTCTTGTGCAGTTGCCTTCTTGCGGCGACTCGTGTCATGAGGCTTAGTTGATCTAGTCTTCTTAGCGGGCTGGGCAGTGTTTACCTTCTTCCAGAAAGGAGAGTCGACCTATATACATATGAGCATAAGCAATGGTTGAAAGGATATAAAGCACAAGATATGGATAAACAAGATGAAGTTTTTTGAATACTCACAGGAGGAGCCGGGTAAAGAGCACAGAAAGGGTTCAAACCCACTTTGTGGCAGTTTTCTAGTGACTCCCCAAGCAGCGACTTAGCAGTGTCGTTGATCTCTTTGTTAGTTAGTTGTGTTGGGTTGAAACGTTCTGGGTATTTTGTGTCACCGGCATATTGGCACATTAAGCCGCCGTGCCGGCACAGTGGTAAAATCCTCCAGGTGACCCAGCAGCGAACCAGATCAATTCCGGTTAATCCATTGGCGATCAAGGCTCTTACCTTTGAAAAAGTGGAGGCATATTGACTGCATTCTGCAGCGGTAAGTCGACCTAGAAGCTGGTCATTGGTGGTGATCCGGTAGGGGCGGTAACCCGATAGGGGGTTTTCTCCAGCTGGGGAGGTGTCTTTGCAGTAGATCCAAGTGTAGTTCCAATCTTTGGGATGGCTTGGCTGAGCGGTTGAAGGAAAGGTTACATCTCTCCGCCTCTGAATAGAAATGCCTCCAAGTTCAAGACTGGGCCCATCTGACATCTCAGTCTGACGGTTGATGTAAAAATAGTCTCAAAAGAGGTCAGCAGTGGGCTCCTCTTAAAGATATACTTCGGAGAACACTTGAAAGTGGCATAGATTTGAGACGGAATTGGGTACAATGTCTTGGGGTGAAGGTTGTAAAATTGCAAAGCATCTCGAAAGAACTTTGACTCGGGCGGTGAAAAGCCACGGAGAAGGCGATCCGCAAAAATAACAACTTCACCCTCCTTTGGTTGAGGAGTAGTTTCAGCACCTGGAACACGCCAGTGCATGACATTTTTGGCTGGTAAGACCCCCATGTCTACATACTCATTCAGTGAGAGCTCGGAGACTCTAGAGGCAACCCAGTCGCAAGATGTGGGAGTCTTAGTCATGGTTGACCAGGTTAAAAAGCTGCGACCAAGGAATAACAGTATGGCGGGTTAATATTGCAATGTTAAGCCGCTTAAAGATTATAGATATTTCTACGACAACAAACTAGTTATGATTATAAGGTCATTGTGATGAATCATGGAGATATTATAAGCTGCCCTATTTAGGAGGGTAAGGCGAGTTTCAAATTGATTAAGGTATAGCAGGTTAAGTGGTGACAGTCTAAGCCAACAGCATGCCGGTGGGTTACGAGTTCATTGCTAAGTCGCCCGTAAGGTGAAGGGCGGGTCAATTATCTACAGATCCAAGTTGTTGAAATTTTGCTAAGTGTTGGGCAAATAAGTTTGACAGATTGCAGTTGCATTTATAGATCTATGGCAGTTCAGAAAAGATGCATAATTGCTAAACCTATAACATGATAGTGGAAGAACTAGTAAGTTGGGCATTGATTCACAAAAAGAAGGGATATATCCAAGATGTGAGATAAGGGCTGAAACTGCTACCGCACTACTTTTGGCATGTTTTTGGATCAATATACCACTTCTAAACAGACAATGGATGAACTTGGACGGGTTTGGATGAACACCGATGAACTATATGAACATAGGTGCCCTAATGCGGATCTGAGAAAGGAGAAGAGCGGTACCTGATGAGGTCGGTGAAGAATGGACGAGCACCGCAGATCTCTGGTTTAAACAGGTTGATGCAGTGGCCATTGGCGGAGTTTCCGACAAAGCTGGACTGGGGCGGCGGAGTTCCGGTCGCGACGAATGACACGAGCAAGAAGAAGAGGAGGAAACAGGGGTAAAAATTGAAATAGCAGGCTCCCCGTCCCTATTTATAAGGAAAAAGTGAAATGGCAGGCTCAAAGATCAAGGAGGCGTCATAATTATCTTAACAGAGGAGGCGCCTTGATTTTCGGAATGGCTGGTTAATACAAAGATCCATTATGACGTCATAAGGATTTTCCTTAATTGAATAATATGATGTCATCTTTTCTTATGGCGGGTCATGAAGATTTATTCAAAGTCAAGCTTTAAGAATTTTTTTAAGAAGACTCACCATTCGTAGGATGAAGATTGACATGAACAAGTTTAAATCAATCTGTGGCCTGATGTTGGGGATATAACCCCACGGTGTGACCCGCCCGGGAGGGGCCGGGTTACACTGTTAGCGACTTATAAGTGAAAGCCTAAATAGGCCCAAGAAGATAAGATATGAAGGCTGGAGGCGGCTTACAAGGCGGGCCTATTGAAGGCCCAAGACCCGAAGATGGTGTTGTAATCCGAAGATGTGAGCCGCCCGATGGCGACTTGCCTAGAAAGGCAAGGCGACTTAGAACCCGAGTTGGTCACGTTGTATGATCCGACTTGGACTCTTGTAAGCCCGGGGCCTCGACCTGTGTATATAAAAGGCGAGACCCTGTAGTGGGTAAACTCAAGCTACAATTGATCTATAGCTAGGTTAAGCGATTCCACTCCCTTGTAATCGATACTCAATCAATACAACACAAAGCAGGACGTAGGCTTTTACCTCGTTGGTGAGGGGCCGAACCTGGGTAAACTCGCGTCTCTCGTCCCGCTCAACCCCTTTAAGGTAATCATCGTAGCCATGGCCTCACACCTAAGTCCTTTCACGAGGGCATCTGCCGTGACAAAACCACGACACAACTAATGAGTTATGTTTGCTTATATTCACATAGAAGTTATATTGTCATGGATCCTCCAATATGTGGTGCTCGCTTACTATCTTTTGCTAGCCAAAAATCTGTACTAAGTAGAAATACTACTTGTGCATCCAAGGCCACTTGAACCAAGTTTATTGTCATGAGAGTCCATCATATCTACCTATGGATTGAATAAGATCCTTCAAGTAAGTTGTCATTGATGCATAAAGCAATAAAAAATTGCTCCTAAATATGTACGATCTTTTATTGTAAGGGAAAATAAGCTTTGTAAGAACTTTTGATGGTGAAGGAATAAAAGCGACAGACTGCATAATAAAGGTTGCTATCACAAGGGGAAATATAAAGTGATGTTCCTTTACACTAAGAGCTTGCACATCCAAAAATAAAAAGCACATGACAACATCTGCTTCCCTTTGTGAAGGGTCTATCTTTTACTTTTCGATATTTACTTTTTTTGCAAGTGTCAACATTGTTCTTATCTTTTTTTTTCTTTGCAAGCATCATGTGGTGGGGGAAGATCTAGGCACATATATCCACTTGGATGTAAGTAATCATGAGTTATTATTGTTGACATTACCCTTGAGGTAAATAAGTTGGGAGGTGAAATTATAAACCCCCATCTTCCTTTGTGTTTGATTGAAACTTTTGCTCCATATGTGTGTCGTGAGTGTCAACAATCATAGAAGACTAAATGATAGTTGAGTATGTGAACTTGCTAAACAAAAGCTCTTACATAAGACTCTTCCTGAGAATATGATGAACTGTAATTGTTTCATTGACTAAGAACATAGTTTGTTAGTTTTCAAGAAAGTTTATGTTTTATACTTCGATATTGTGATGAATTGTTACTTTATCATGAGAATTTTTATGATGATATATTGTTGTTATGGTATCGATCATGATGCTTTCGTGTCAGTATTTTATTTTATTGACACCTCTCTCTCTCTCTCTCTAAACATGTGGTAATGATTATCGATTTCGGCTTTCGCTTGAGGACAAGCGAGGTCTAAGCTTCGGGGAGTTGATACGTCCATTTTGCATCATGTTTTCCTACTGATATTTATAATGCTTTTGGTCATTGCAATCCTAATGCCCTTTCTCTATTAATTTGCAAGATTTACACGGAGAGGGAGACTACCGGCAGCTGAAATTCTTGACCTAAAAAGCTACAGCAGAGATACCTATTCTACAGAGCTCCAAATGACCTGAAATTTCATGAGGATTTTTATTGAATATATTGAAAATACTGGAGCAAAAAATACCAGAGGGGGCCCAGCAGTTGCCCACAAGGCAATAGGGTGCGGCCACCCCCTAGGCGCGCCCCGATGCCTTGTGCGGCCCACAGCTAGCCTCTGGTGCCCATATTTACTGTATGAGGGGTTTTGCCCTAGAAAAAATAAAGTGCGGACTTTCGGGACAAAGCGCCTCCATCTTGAGGCGAAACTTGGGCAGGAGCACTTTTGCCCCCCGGCGGAGCGATTCCGTCGGGGATGCTTTTCTCTGGGAGGGGCAAATCAAAGTCATCGACGTCACCAATGATCCTCTCGTCATGGGAGGACCAATCTTCATCAACATCTTCACCGGCACCATCTCATCTCAACCCCTAGTTCATCTTTGTATCAAAATCTCAGATTGGTACCTATGGGTTGCTAGTAGTGTTGGTTACTCCTTGTAACTGATGCTAGTTGGTTTATTTGGTGGAAGATTATATGTTCAAATCCTTAAGCATATTCAATACCCCTCTGATCTTGAACATGAATATGATTTGTGATTAGTTACTTTTGTTCTTAAGGACATGGGAGAACTCTTGTTATAAGTAATCATGTGAATTTGGTATTCGTTCAATATTTTGATGATATGTATGTTGTTGCTTCCTTTAGTGGTTTCATGTGAACGTCAACTACATGACACTTCGCCATATTTGGGCCTAAGGGAAGGCATTGTGGAGTAATAAGTAGATGATGGGTTGCTAGAGTGACTGAAGCTTAAACCCTAGTTTACGCGTTATTCCGTAAGGGGCTTATTTGGATCCATATGTTTCATGCTATGGTTAGATTTATCTTAATTCTTCTTTCATAGTTGCGGATGCTTGCGAGAGGGGCTAATCATAAGTGGGATGCCTGTTCAAATAAGAACAACACCCAAGCACCGGTCCACCCACATATCAAATTATCAAAGTAGCGAACGTGAATCAACTAAACATGATGAAAATGACTAGACGATAATTCCGATGTGTTCTCAAGAACGCTTTGCTTTATATAAGAGAACGTTCTGGCTTATCCTTTGCTATAAAAAGGATTGGGACACCTTGTTGCACCTTTGTTACTACTGTACTTGCTACTTGTTATGAATTATCTTGCTACCAAACTATCTATTACCACTATGTTCAGTACTTGGAGAGAATACCTCGCTGAAAACCGCTTATCATTTCCTTCTGCTCCTCATTGGGTTTGACACTCTTAATTATCGAAAGGACTACGATTGCCTATACTTGTGGGTCATCGGAGAGAGAAAGTGAGTGGTGTGACCATGCAGGCCTCGACGCGGAGAAAGGAGGCAAACTGATGGGGAGGGGGGAGGAGAACACGGCTAGGAGGGGAAGAGGGGAGGAAACATTTACGGGAGGGGAGGGGGGAGGAGAACATGGCTGGGAGAGACTTATAAGCAAAAAAAGGTTAAGAGCATCTCCAGTCGTTCGCCCCCTCCCTCCCAAGAGTTGAAATAGCGCCGCTTAGGGTTAACCGGCGCTAAATTCGACATGGGAGGCTCGGGTTCCCAGCCGACCCCCCAAGTTCACCCCCTCCCCCCAGCCGCCGATTTTGGCCCAAATTCGACACACTTCGGCACAAATTCAACAAAAACTAATTTTTATCACATAGTTCATCACAGAAATCCATACACATCAAATAGTTCAATGAAGCAAACTCATAATTCAAACACAAATTAAAACACATCGAACTAGGCGTTGCCCTTGAGCCTCCATAGGTGCTCCACCAGATTGTGTTGCAGTTCTTGATGCACCTATGGGTCTCGGATCTCCTGACGCATATTGAGGAAGACAACCCATGATGCCGGTACCTGGTGATTAATAGTTGCAAGAGGACCCTGCTTGTAATATGTTTAAGTGTCAAACACTGGCTCTTCATGCTCGCTCTCAATGATCATGTTGTGTAAGATGACACAACAAGTCATCACCTCCCACATTTGATATTTCGACCAAGTCAGAGTAGGGTACCGGACAACAACAAATCGAGATTGGAGCACACCAAATGACCGCTCGATATCCTTCCTGCAAGCCTCCTGACACTTGGCAAAGTATGATTTCTTGCCTCCTGGCACAGGGTTTGAGATAGTCTTCACAAATGTGGACCATCTCAGATAGATGCCATCTGCTAGGTAGTATCCCTTGTTGTAGTGGCACCCATTGACCTCGAAGTTCACCGGAGGAGCATGACCTTCAACAAGCTTGGCAAAGACATTCGATCACTGCAATACGTTGATGTCATTGTGGGTTCCTGGTTATATCAAAGGAGTGCCAAATCCAGAGGTCCTGTGTGGCCACTGCCTCAAGTACCACACTGCAAGCTCCTTTGGTGCCTTTGTACATCCCCTGCCAAGCAAATGGACAGTTTTTCCATGCCCAATGCATGCAGTCGATGCTTCCAAGCATCCCAAGAAATCCTCTTGCTGCATTCTGTGCTAGGATCCGAGCAGTGTCTTCAGCATTGGGTGATCGCGAGTATTGTGGTCCAAACGCTACCACCACTGCCCTGCAGAACTTGTACAAACACTCAATGGTGGTGGACTCGGCCATGCATCCATACTCTTCCAATATATCACCGGGAGCTCCGTATGCAAGCATCCTCATAGCTGTCATGCACTTCTGGAGTGAGGAGAATCCAATTGTGCCAGTGCAATCCTTCTTGCAAATGAAATAGTTGTCGAACTCCCGGATGGCATTCACAATCCTGAGGAAGAGCTTTTGGCTCATCCGATAACGGCGCCGAAATACTTTCTCCCCATGAAGTGGAGCGTCGGCGAAGTAGTCGGCATAGAGCAAGCAATAGCCCTCCAGTCGATGCCTCTGCTTGCTCTTATGGCGGCTCGGCGCCAAGCCACCTCGTCGTGGCTTTGGATTGTTCGCGAACTGCCCGGCCAGAGCGGCGAGGATCATGAAGTGCTCTTCGTCCTGGGTGTCGGCCTCGGCTTCCTCCTCCATCAGAGCTGTGAACGCCTCCTCGTCGTTGAAGTCCATCGCCGAACATCTGGCGGGCATGGTGGGTGGGCAGCTGCCAGTATCCTCGCCTGCGTGGTCGGAGCCCTGGAAAGCTCGCCTAGGAGCGGGATGGAAGTTGTTGCAGCGAAACTCTCTCTTTCCGGCAGGGAAATGGCCTTTCTAGCGGCGGAGCAGCGGCTGTGGGCAGGTGGGCGCCACCGGGATCGGCATGGCGGCGAAAGGGGAAGTGGCGTCCTGCAGCGCGCGTGACGAATCTAGGTGGGGAAAAGGCGTTTCTCGCCTGACAGTGGTGGCCTACGCGACACTTATTCACCTGCTACATTACAATACCTCGCTCCTTATACGGGAGCAGCCCTGGCTGAGTATTTTATGTACCGCGAACGGCATACTTTAATAATTTATGATGATCTCTCCAAACAGGCACAAGCTTATCGCCAAATGTCCCTTCTATTAAGAAGACCTCCCGGACGTGAGGGATAAATAATAATAATATAGTATAGTTAGGGAATAAAAGAGGATTTGGGGATAGAGGGACTTGAACCCTCCTTCTGTCGGAGCCCTAAGTGCACCCCAGTGCGCTGGGTTCGGCCTGGGATCGCCGGGCCAAAAAATGGGCCGAGCTGGTGAAATTCGGCGTCCTGAGGGGAGGGGGCGACTTGGGTTTTTTTCAACACCGACGCTAAAAAAAGACACCCTGGGGCCTGTTTAGGCCGGGGGGGAGGAGGGCGAGTGGAGATGCTTTAAGGCGTCATGAGCTGTGCATGGGGCCCATAGGAATGAAAAGTTTTGGGGGATGGCGTGGCGTAACTAGGGACAATCACAACAGATCATGTGATGCAAGGCCGGTCCACCGGCTACAAGCATTTACCAAAGTTTTTGACACCCATATCAACAATCTGAATACGCATCTCCAAGACTCCAACTAGAAGCCCAAAGGAAAAATAACAACTACTCCCTTCGTCTCATAATATAAAAATGTTTTTGACACTATACTAATACCATAGTACAAAATTGTATGAATCCACACACACACAAAAAGTGCCACATACAAAACCACAATAACGACGAACATGTGACATCATTCAATCAGGAGCTTTCTTTTACTTTCCGGTACTAATTAAGCTCCTTAGATCCCTCCATGAAATTAAAGAAGAGCACATGCGTTTGGCTCCAACGCCGACTAATCACAGTTTTGTACGTGCAAGAAACATTTTAAACCATATCCTGTACTAAGTAACCTAGTGCCACAGTTATGAGCTCGGCTTGAGGTCAAACCTCCCCTGCCTCCACCTCCCCTGTCTCCGTAGTTGAGCCAGAGTTGCCTTCAACTCTTAGCCTCTTTAGCTCCAATCTTAAACACATCGGTGATGAATCATGGCGAATGATGGCGAAATATTATACGCTTCGATAAGCTGAATTGATCTTTGATCCCGAGGCCGATAGCACTGGCTCTGGATCCCAAAACCATCCATTACTGCTTCCATCTGCCAAAAAAGAGGCATTAATGGTGTAATTAGTCATAACTAAGGCAAAAAGAAAAGGAAAAAAAAAAACAGATGGCTCTCTCTTAACCATGTAGAGAAGCAGCAGCAGCACTAGCATTGACCAAACCAATTGCAACACACAAACCAAAACAACTTTAAGTGAGTTGTGTGCCACCCCGTCATTAATCAAGGTGGGTGATATGGAAGCAATCTTGGGGGATTACATTAGTGGTTTACGACTAGTTATGACTTAACAAGTTTCAATATTTTCTTAAATGCAAGGATGCAACATCTCTAGAATAACCAACAAGTCAACCCTCAGAGTTAATATCTGCTGTCAGCAATTAAGCACTGCGAGCTGGAACACAAGCAAATGCCCAAGGGAGCTGAGATTTTTCAAAGCGGGCGGTGACATTAGAACAAGGGGGGTGGAGGAGGAGGAGGCCGCTCTTATGTGCATGAAACAAAGTGGCATTAATGTATTGCTTATCTCTTCGTCATTGTATGAGGATGCGCACCGCATGGGTACATACATAGGCCTTGCGTTTGCACCATTTAAAGACCTAAAAATTGCATAGCAGCAGCATATCTTCAAGGACCCCATTTATTCGATTAGCAAAAACCAATGGCCCAACATTCAAGTCTATTTAGTGTACTACTCTCTACTTTCTTTTTCCTGCTAGCAGTATGATGTGCATTTGAGACACTGTGCCAAATAAATTCCATTCAAGATCACATTCAAGTGGTGAAATCAATTTGGGCCAGTAAAAAACAATTAAGCTTTCGAAGCAATTAGAAGGACAGGTATTGATGAGCTTCAACTTTCAACTACACACCCAATAATAACTCTCATAATTACAAGATGTGTCTATCTTCCATGTCCAGTGTCTAGATGCAGTAAAACCTGTTGGAGGCAACTCATTTGCAAACTTTTAGAACTGAATCACTATATGTGTTTTAACTTTCGACCAAACATACTACTCACTCTAATATGTGAAGTCTACTATGAAAAGATTAAGAAAAAAGTGTGTGGATTAGAGCCCTTAATATCAGTGACAAGCTTTCATTAGGGTAAACAGGAAAGAAAAGCAAAGCAAAGCAAAACATGTCAAAAGTCTAGCTGTAACTACATACCCTGCCTCCGTTTTCGCCTGTTAGATAGCCTACCTTGTGTGCATGACCAGCCCTCTCACCTCGCACTTCTCTTCCACCCAACATAACACAAAATATTCAACCCATCCTTTGCCACTCTCCAACCATGATTTGGTGGGTAATAAAATGCCTCGGCGTTGTACAACATGGAGAGAGGGAGAGCGAGAGAGAGAAGTAGTAGTACTATGCCTCTCACTGTTGCATTAAACAAAACTAATTGACCTCTCCCCATCCATCTCCCTCCCCACTATAAATACTCGCCATCTCCATTCCAACTACACCAACGCAACACGCTCCTAGCATTCCAACTCCCGGGCTTCTCTCCTTCCAGAGCATCCCCTCCCCTGTCGCTCTCACTTTCATCTGCACGCCTCCTGCTTCTCGGACCCGACGCAAAAGTAAGCTCCCTCCCTATATGCATCCATCTCTAGTGATCTCTAATCTCTTCTAGGTTGCAACAATCGATCAATAGTAGCTTTCAGAGCGTATGCTAATCCATAAGTTCAACGTTTTGATGTATGCAGACAGGGGATACCTCTGAGGATGAGCCGCAGCAACAGGAAGAGCTCATCAAAGGGCCTTGACCTGAAGCTGAACCTCTCGCTGCCCGCAAGAGGGGACTCCTCCAACAGGGTGATGGCTGACGAGGAGTCGTCCCCGAGCTCGTGCCTGTCGTCGGAGAACGAGCATGGCCTGCAGTGGTCCAACAGCCCCGAAGCGACGTCCATGGTGCTCGCCGCCTGCCCTCGCTGCTTCATCTACGTCATGCTCCCCCAGGACGACCCTCGGTGCCCCCAGTGCAAGAGCCCCGTGCTCCTTGACTTCCTGCAGGACAGTGGCAACAATAACAACAACACCAACAGCAACAGCAGGAAGAGCAGGAGGGGGTGAAAGAAGAGGGGGAGAGGCTCCATTCGGCTGCACCGACATCAAGAAAAGCGTTTATATGAAGTCCTAGGTCCAGTAGTTCTCTTTCGTTTGATCATTTCTTCAGTGTAACCATGATATGTCAGTATTAAAATTGTGAGACTGGCATATATCCATGTGCTGGTGTCACGATTTTGACACATCATGGATACACTGGGGACTATATCCCCTCTCATGTGTTCTTCTTCGGTGGTTCTAAATGGAGTAGTTTGTTAGGCATAGGACCAGACTTCTTCTCTTCTGTTTCTTACTTTCAAGACAAGAAAAGATTACCCCTGAAAATCTCAAGTTGGGCCGGATGAGTATTATTCTGAAACATCTATGATAGACAAGCATCTGCGACTTCACACCATGAACACCCATCTGTTCATTCCTTTGTGTTCAGACAAGGTATGCAAATCCACCATACAAAGTGGAGAAAGTGCAAGAACAGTCAACCCCAGAAGTGGAGTGTTAGGAATTTGTCACCACAGATTAGTTGAACTAACCAATTGGCACTACAACTCCCACGCCTCAACATAATGAGGACTCTACCTACTATCCTTGAAAAAGACATCATGTAATTAAAAAGGTGATGGAATTTCAAATTGGAGAGATATAGTATTTGAAACAATCAAACAGTCTACGGTGTGACGCCATGCAATGAATACCGATTGATTTCAGGATCCATCACTCTATCTCTTGCCATTATACTTCCATCTGAATACGTGCATTGTGACGCAGCACGCCAGCAACCTAATTTAATGCCCGCTTTGGTCAACTTTGCAAGCCGATTGATTTATGTTTACTCAATAAAGACATCTCAGTTTGAGTCCACATCATCATAATCAGATACGGAGACCAGCCATGCTACTTGTTGGCTTGAATCACATCAGAAAAGGAAAAAAAACAGACAGGAAATTAAAAAACATGTGCTTTGTTAAGTGTACCTTAATTGTCCTGATTGGAACGGTAAGCATGTCACTTTCATTTCATCTTTCAAAGAAAAGACCTGTGTCCTCGTGTAGTTCAACGACAAGGCAGCAGAAAAGGAAATGACCCCATTACTTCCAAAGGAAAGTAAATGACACACAACATGGGAAAGAAAGGAAGATAAATAAATACTCAGGCCAAATTTTGGTATGATATGTGAGGCTGCTATAATTGATTGATGTGTGAGATTTTCTGTTCTTTCCTTGTCCTGGATAACTACAAACACGTGATCCAAACATAGTTGGCATTTCCTGCAACATAATCAAACACTTTCAGTAAATGAAATTGGAAGATTGTAGAACAACTTAGTCGGACAGGAATTTGGTGAACATGGTTCCACGCGCACCCCTTATGAGTAGTAAATTCGAAAAAATACTATAAAAGATTAAAAAAACTGAAAAAAAATTAGTCGACCAAGTTGGATATCCCAAAAATTCAGATTTTTTTGAAATTTTCTAGTATATTTTTTGGATTTACTATTCGTATGGCTGCACGTGGAATCATGTTCACCTGTTAACCCCCCCCCCCCCCCCCCCCCCCCCCCGCGCGGGGTTCTTTTACAAAAATAGTACCCCTACGTACTCATGTGTACCGGTATATGTTCCTCCATGTTGGTGAGAAGAGAACAATACTTGGTTTCATCCTTAAAATTATACTTCAAGAATATTAAAAAAAATACAGTTCTGAGACCTGGAAGTATCACTAAAATAAGGGAACTTAACAAATCAGAAGTAAACTATCTATAATTAGAGTACAATAGCATGCCTTTGGGTTCAGGGATCTTCTTAACTCCAAAAAACAAGGTCTGCAAAAGAAAATCCATGGAAGAACTACCATTCGAGATACAGAAGTGGCAAGCACCGATATGTGTATACGAAGTACATGATTGCCAAGGGTCAGACCACATATTAAAGCTCAATGAAGCCTTAATATGTGTGTTTTATTTTAGATAAGGTGGGAAGACTGAAGGCTATGGATTCCTGTCCGGGAAGCAGTTATATGGATGAAAAATGAGCATGACTGCTACATAACAATACTGAAAAGATCAGAAATAAGCCATGCAGCACTTCTGCTGTTCTTGACAATCTTAATAGCTTTATTTGTGGCGCATCACTTAAAAAAGACTTTGGTGATGGGTGATACTTCTGAGACAATATGTTCCAAGATAAGATGATTTAGCTGTTCCTTTCAACCAGCTAACAGGTTAAATATGTTCCCCAGTAGTGGATTCCCCTTAGAGAGAATTCCTTATTTAACACTGTCTTAAAATTTATTGCCTTATTTGACACTGAAAACTTTTTTCTTCCTTATATAACACCGTGTCTAAATTTTATGCTTTTTATGACACTTTCATCCATCTAAAGCCATAACGGTGTTAAATGACACCTGAAAAGACCTATTTACCCCTCATGTGATAGATGACCTAAATTTGTGTGTATTCTGTGATTGAGGGAACGAACACTTTCAAACTGCTTATGCGGAGCGTCGCGGTAGGCAACGAGGCTGTGCCTCGGCTTCGACTGGACGCTGGCCGCCTGGCTCCTCTGGATGAGATGGAGTACAGCACATCATAAGCAGATGAGCAATACGTGTGTGCTCGTCGATGCGCGAGGATGGACTTATGCGAGCGATACGTGCGTGAGGATGGGCTTGTGCGTGCAACATTCGTGAAGATGGTCCTACGGCAAGCTGCTGATACATGGGTGGCCGGCACGCGCGTATTTCAATATGTACGCGTACTTTCCGGCTACAGGCTAATCAGACTGTACGGTTGCCGACACCCAAAAGCCACGAGCCCAACTAATATGCATGCAGATACTAGCACCAGGCCTGACTAGCACGTAAGAGTATGTGAGCAACCTAATATGTATGTACGTGCAAAACTAATCAAAGATGAGATACCGCATGCATGTACTTGTGCATGTTTGCTTCACTGTATATTCTGCATTCATTTTATTTGTCAGTAATTAAATTCTCTTTGGTACAAAATCACGTCGAACACCATCCAAATAAAGTCACATATTGAAGCTAAACAACAACGTAAATTTTTTGGTCACATACCCAATGAGGGGCAAATTGGTCTTTTCAGGTGTCATTTGACACCGTTAAGGCTTAAAATGGATGGAAGTGTCATAAAGGACATAAAATTTAGACATGGTGTTATATAAGGAAGAAAAAAGTTTTCAGTGTGAAATAAGGAAACAGTATTTAAAACAGTGTTATATAAGGAATTTTCTCTTCCCCTTACGGTGAATGCATTAGCAGAATGATATACTACAAACCAATATCGATCTTCTTGAAAACTTCTGTGCCTCTAAGTTCATAGTTGTTCAAGGTTATTTAGGTGCATTTATGGGTGAAGCTGTCAGAGTCTACATCTGCAAGAATATCTCTAGCTGTGGCAACAACACGTTATGGAAGAATCATGAATGACCTGATAACTGAAAAGCCCTCGCATTGGACTGGGCAAATAAATTCAGCACTACCATGTACAAAGGGATGTGTGGCATAGAATTTCCCTGGTTTACGCTGACATATTCAGCCGAACAAAAATATAGCAGAACGCTAGTAGAAATATTCACCATAGTGATGATCCATTAACCATCGATGGTCCCAATCTGCAAACAGAACAGAGTTTCACAAGTCATTGTTGGATCAAAATGGGCCGTACAGGCGCTGAGGAAACAAGCAGTACCATCGCGCCAGTCCATCACCCTGCCTGCCGAATCCAGAGGACACCATCAGATGAAAAATTGGTTAGAAATGGGGTGCAAAATCGAGGAGGTGTTAGGGTTTAATCCAACAGAAAAGCCCCAAGCACGCACAGACGGTGCCTACAGATCAGGGGAACGAGGGGAGCTCGGAGTCCCCAGATTAGGGTTGAATTTGCAGCAAACAAAAACGGAAACCAAGAGCGCCTTCAGATTAAATTTCAGGGAGAAACGAAGGAGACCTAGCTGGGCCACGCCTCGGATCGATACCCCCCCATGCCGCGCTAACCTGAAACGGAGTTTGGAGCTTGGCGGAAGCGGTGCGCCTTCGTACCAATGGCCAAGCACCGGAGTTTCTTCGATTCTTCAGAAGGCAGAACGGGAAGAAGCGCCGGCCGGAGAGCGACGCGGGCAGTGTACTGTGCACGCTTGGGTTCAGGTTGCTTTACCTGAACCCCTTTTTTTATTATTATACAAGTGAAAAGTCGAAAATTCGAATCTGAGCCCGAGCTCATCTGCACCTGCGCTCACGAAAAAAATCAAAATAAATACTAGAAAAATTCAAAAAATTCTAAAAAAAATTAAAGTGATAGACAATTTGATTTATCTTTTTTGCTGAGAGCTGCACAGAAGTTCAAATGGTTTGAAAATTAAAGCGTACCTCACACATCAAATTGTCTACCACCCTAATTTTTTTGGCATTTTTTGAATTTTTCTAAAAAAATTATGAATTTTTTTTGACCGGGTGCAGATGCACCCGGGCACCGAAACGCCGCTCTCGTAAAAAGTCGCTTATTCTTGCTTCGCTTTGACCGGTTTGACAAATTTTACATTATTTTAGATATAAGAGAAATTTTACAAGTTTTTTTTTGAGGGGTAGAATTTTACAAGTCCGGTGCAGAAGCACGCGTGTCCGACACATCACGCAGCTCAACGGCCGTGCAGGGCCCGCAGCACGACTGAGGCCGTGGTTGGGCTGCGAGGCGAGGCCCGCGTGCCAGCACGGAACGGCCCATTGTTTCTGAAATTTTTATTTTTGAATGCCCAAAAGACTAAAAATAGGCCCAAATCAGCCCAAAAGGCTGAATAATACACGTGTCAACCGGCACACGTGCCATGTATCGGGCCGGCACATTTAGCTAATGTGATGTACCTGTTTATGGCTTCGGTGCACGGGCCCATTCCAAATATGTCTTTATTAACTTGGCTAAGCTTTTTCTCAACCAAAAAGAAAAGAATGCTTAGCTAAGGCTTACTCACTCTACTTGAAAAGAAGGCGTATAAATTTTTTCTGAAGTCAAATGAAGTAACAAACTTGGTCAATTTTTGCATTCTTTGATTTCAAACTCGGTGTACATGCATTTTTTTCTAGCACGGAGGGAGTAGCTTGTTATTCTTGGATTACTAGAGAGGACTTACCGTACTAAAAAAACTAGACATGACTTACCTATTTTATAAGCTCGTGTGCAAAACATAGTTGTAAGAATGTTAGCGGAAATTACAATCAAAATACTTTTAGTATAATACAATCAAATAAGGACACCATATGGAACAAAAAAATCGATAGGCCCCTTTCGCTAAAAAGGGAATTGATATATCACTTCTGATTTTTTGGACATGAACCAAAAGGAAATTACTAATTCTTATTGCAAAGAGTATTTATAGTTTAATCCTTACGAAAGAAATTCTATAGTGGTTCTTTTATATGAGTATGCGGGTGGAAAAAATCATACGCCCATGAGTTTGTATGTTTTTTTCTATAGTGTTGCATCAAACACAATTTGGAAGTGGTGCCAGAAAAATGATTATTGGCATGCTTTGGCCCCTCTATAGAATATTGATTCATCGTCACAAAAAATATTGATTCATCACCTTGGGCCTTTTTTATTTCTCATGTACGCATAGCTTTGATCTTATATGACTTTACTAGTTGTTGGTGTGTTTCTGTGCATGTGTTGGTATTGGTTGTGTGTATCATAGGACAAAGGATTTATAGCAAGCAGGTGCGGGGCACACAACCCCCTTTTTCTTTGGCTTTCGATCTTAAAATTTTGATATCTTCTGTATCAAAAGTCCAAATTAACTCTTATTTCCATATTCGTGTATTTGATGATGAGGCCTTTCATGAGATACATTTTGAATCCATATTTGACGAGTTTTTAAAATTTTCTTAAGTTTCAACTTCTGAAACTTAATACGTGCAACCGACAAAATCGTGCATCTCAAATCCCACAACCAACAAAAATGTTTCAACTACTGAAACTTGGTACGAGCGCCCGACAGAAACACAAGTTTCAGAACCTCCGACTGACAAAAATGTAAGTTTTAAACCTGCTATTGACAAAAACATAAGTTTTAAAAACTGAAACTTAAAATTTATCGTGTCCACGTGCGGGGTCCAAGGATTTTGCAGTTGCGAGGCAATTGGGCGGCTGGGTAAGTGCATCCTCCCGCACATGTGTGTCCCTGTAAATTTCTGTGTATCGTATCTATATAGAGGAGTATGTGCTCATAGTGTTTGTATCCTCTCGAGTTTTGATATACTTCTTATAGTGTTTGTATCCTCTTGAATCTTGATAAAACGTTATAAAATTTATCCTCAAGTGAAAGAAATTTACCCTTTATCGAAAGGAAAACGGAAAACGATTCTAGCACCGCAGTACGCGAGTGCTTTCTTTCAAGGAAAAACAGTCCACCTGTAATTGGCATCTTTAGCTGCTATTAGTAGTATCGTTTGTCTAAGCCAACTTGTCGGGTCAATTTCTTGTCTCATCGTGCAGCTCCCTATGATCCTGTCTCTCGATTTGGTCTTGCACGGGCCGGCTCTAAATTCCAGTCGATCACTGTGTTACACGAGGATTAAAAATGCTCGAATCGAAGGTGGCGATCTATGGGAATCCCGAACCCTAGGGCGATTCTGCTACGAGCCTACGATGAAAACAAGCGAGGAGTCGGTCAACCTTGCATGTGCAGAGAAACGCTGCTCTGAAAAACACTGTTTGCAAAGAACAAAGTGATGCCATGTCAGACAACGAGCTTCGGTTCCCCATCGCTCGCCATAACTCAGCACCAACAAACAAGCTACTCCTACCTACTCTTCATCAATCATCACTCCCTGCGCAGATACTACCGCAGTACACACCATACAGTAGTCTCAGTTATTTGGCCAAGTTTTGTTTACTCAACGTAGAATGTCAAAAGGCCACAGGCATAATTAACATGGACAGGGATGACACCTTCCGGCAATTAAGATGAGCACTGAAAGGAAACAAGGAGATTGCATCCAGGCGCAACAAAATACTCCTAGTAAAGAGAGTGGCTGCTGCTGTTTAGCCATTTCTGTCGTTTTATGATCGCCAGGGCCTTTCTTATCGTTTTGCCAGTGGAACGTAACAGTTCGTCAGGCCCTGAAAAGAGCAAGCACGGCCCCCTTTAAGCGCGAGCATTTCGGATCAACCCTAGTACGATCCACTTTTCTGTGGAGCCAGCTTGTTGTATATTCCAAGCCTTTCTTTCTTGTGCTAGCGAACAGGGGAGCCTCGCAGCTCTCCGGGGAGACATCCTCATCTGACACATTGCGAGCATTCAGGTTCAGTGCCTTTGAGCTTCAAAAAAAAAAAGTTCAGGGCCTTCGGCTCTGTTCATATGCCATTTTTTCAATTTTTTGGAGTCGCTTTTCAAGGTTGCGACAAGAGAAGAGTACAAACAGATTTGCTAAGCCATCTCTAGAGCAACTACATAGTCATCATATGACCCGATCATCATAATAACCGTTAATATGATGGTTTTGATAAAAAATAATGCTATAATAATGCTACACTAGAGTTTTCGAGAAAATTACACAAACCACCTACTTTTGGTGCTAATTTTGCACAGAACACTCATTTTACAGGTTTGTTGCAGAAAACATCATATTTTGGGGTAATTCATTGCAGCTAGGTTTAATCCACCATTTGGGTGTATTAACATGCTTCTTGACAAGTGGGTCCAGTTTGTAAGTGCGCCGGTGAAAAAAATAGCCACATCAACAGCCAACTAGAACAGTCAATATCTCATAATTCGTTGCTTCAATTGAGCTGAATTTTTTCTAGAATATTAGTGAGTGTACACATGGTTTACTTTTTTACATTTTTTTAAATGTTAAATTTGAACAAAAATATTGAAGGAGCCAACTAACATTGCAATACCGCCCAGTATTTTGATGCTAAAACCTCATGGCGGTAATTTTTTGGGGTGTACGACTTCATGATGTCTGTACTGGTCATATGATAACTACTTGGATGGTAAAACCTCATGGCGATAATATTTTGGTGCCTGAGACTTGATGATGTCAGTAATGGCTTTATGGCAACCACTTGGATGCTAAAGCCTAACGGCGAGAATATCTGCCATATCTCGGCGCCACTGATTCTATTTTATGAATATTGTGCCTATTTATGAATCATTTTAGATTTACATAGCAATCTTATGTTTTTCACATGAAAGTTTGTGGTGTGCTATTAACTAGATGTAACCAATAATGAAACTGGAAATTTCAGCTAGTTTGGATCACATAATAATGAGATATTCACAGTTTACATTGGCTCATACAAATATTTTACTCAAAATTCAAAATTTTCAGAAAAAATGCAGAACAATTTCAATAAATCACACATGTACCCAGTACTATTCTGGAAAAGGGCAGCTCATTTGGACCACCCGTTTGTGAGATATTTGCAATGTTAGTTGAGTCATTCAATTTTTTCGTTCAAATTTAACATTTTCAAAAAAAATGTAAAAAACCAATAAATCATACACGCACTTACTAATATTCTAGAAAAAAAAAGCAGCTCAATTGAAGCAAAGAATTGTGAGATATCGACGGCTTTAGTTGGTTGCTGATGCTACAAGTTTTTTTTTGCCGCGGTGCACTTCCAAACTGAACCCACTTGTCAGAAATCATGTCAACATACTCAAATGGTGCATTAGACCTAGCTGCAACGAATTACCCTAATATGTGATGTTTTGTGCAACAAACCTGTAAAGTAGGTATTCTATGCAAAACTAGCACCAAAAGTAGGTGGCTTGTGCAATTTCCTCTAGAATTTTGATATGGCTTCTGGTTGATGTAATTTATAGAGGTCACTCGATAAACGACTTCGCAGCCTCCATATATGAAGGTCAGGGAGGGTCCATATGGAGCTCGCTCCAAACCCAACGGTCAGCATGGGAGGGAAATTTTAGCTTTCTTCCATCTCATGTCGTCCATATGATTGGAAGCAACCGAACCTCCCACGCACCACCAGCGACGGGCACCCGACCATTAATGCCATGCCCCAGCACTTGGATTCCCGTGACAGCTCGTCGGATAGTCTCCATTGTCCACCACACACATCATCTCCTAGCTTGTGTGTGAGCAGGCTGGGAGAAGTCCCGTCAGCAGGCGAGAGGAATGTGAGCATGGCCGTGTTTCTCAGTGAAAAGTGTGCCCCTTGATGGTCGTCTGTCGCCCCTCCTTAACTGCTTTCTTAATGGTAGCTCCAGCGGCTCTGACCCGCCTTCATGCGACCTCTTCCTCTTCAAACATGTTTCAAAAATTATCCTCGGATGCCCTGGATCCCTTCTGAGAGCAGTTGGAAGTCGTCCTTGACGTGCTCGCGAGGGATGAGCCGAAAGGGAGCAGCGGAATTGGGACCACGTGATCGCTCCCGCCATCGCCATTGTCGTGGAAGAATGGCTGGCCTGGGACAATTGCACCGAGGCCATCTTTCGGGGCATCGAGGTCCGCAATGCCGCCGCCGCCATAGAAGCATGGCTGCCCTGAAGCGCGATCACTGAGGCACGCCGTCTGTTAGTGTCACTTAGTGGCGACTATAAACACTGAAGCGAGCCGAAGGAGCGCCGCCGACATCGCCCCTCCATCGTCGGAGTCGTGTACAACTTGTTGTAGTATAAAGTCGGGAAGTCGTCGTGCTAAGGCCCTCATAGGACCAACGCATCAGAACAGCAATCGCCGTCGATGAAAAATAACGCAGATCAGAAGTATCCAACCCGAAGACACACGAATATAGACGAACAACAACAAGATCCAAGCAAATCCATCAAAGATAGATCCATCGGAGATACACTTTCACACGCCCATCAATGATGCTAGACGCACCACCGGAACGGAGCTAGGCGGGAAAATCTTTATTACATTTTCAGGGAAACTATAATAACGGTACCATAAGATAGACGACGCATTTGGGCCTATGGTTCTTTTGATGCTGTGGTAGATTACGATAACTCTTCTTTCCAAACAAGCTTTTATCTGTTATAGTGCTTGGCTAATTAGTACACTTATTACTGAATTCTATGGCTTTTCTTACACTAATTTTTCTTGCCGGTCTTGTGATCTTGTCCGTCCATGGCGGGATCCGACGACCCGACGCACGCTCGCAGCATATACAGGTGCACCTGCCACTTGGGCACGAACTCACGAAACACTGCCTCCGTCCTGCAATTTAAAACCGTGGCACGAACAGACGACAGGGCTTTTCCTCCTCAAAAGCTCCGACGGCGGCGAGAGCTCGATTAAGCAATCAAGCAAAGATGGCAGAGGTCTGATCTTGAGAATGATGACACGCTCGCGCGCGTGGAGATTAACTAACGATTAAAGAGCTGCTCCCCGAGAAAACCACTTGGTTATCTGCGATGATGCATGCAGGCAGGAGTCAGGACAAGCGCAGCAAGGAGCATAGACTAGTTAAATAATCCCGCGGGAAGAGAATTTTCGTGTGTTCTTGAAATTGCTCCAAATTTGTGACTCACAGCGCCCAACCTATGAGATTGCCTTTGCCCTGGGATCTCTCCTCAGTTCCCGTTCCATTTCAAGCTACGGAGAGAATACTCCCATGGATCACATGCTTGTGCTTCGGCCTCCAGCGCTATTTACTTCAGATGAACGCCTGCCTGCCTGCCTGGTCGCAAGTCTTTCCCATGCCATGCCATTCCTCGCAGAAAACCACGAGTGTGAGATGTGACATGCTTACACCTGCCACATTGCGGCATTCAATGGCGTGCAGATTGTGCCAGCCCGCCAGCCGGAGCCAGGGACGCCAACGATAGGTTTTTGCATCGATGTGCTTGTATTTTTTGAATTGCTACTGGATAGTAAGACTGTTCGAGTAGTAATGAAAGTGTGATTCAGAAAGTGACGGTGCAAACAGAGCAGCAATACAGAGACAGTCTGCGTATGTAAAAGTGCGAAGTTCTTCTGTAAGAAATGAACTGCAAACGGCAGGTCAGATATGGGCACCGCAGGACCCATATGATTTGTGGACAACAGAACGCTGCACCAACATATAGTTAAGAATATTTACAAGAGCGGGTGTTTGCCTCATGACTATAATATCACCGCAGCGTCCGGGGTAAAACCCACGCGCCACTGCGCAAAGCCGCAAACCCCTCGTTTTCTGTTGTTTTTTCTATATATATTTTACATTATACCAGCAGAAAGCCGGAAACAGCTATCTGATACAATGCTCTAAAAAAAAGCTATCTGATACAATATTTAGCAAAGTAGCTTTCGACACTTTAAAAATACAGATATAAAACGAGCAAAGAAAGCTGTAGATCAGTGGTCACAGCCGGAGGGAAAGGAACATGATGAGCACACCACGGTCTTCGCAACGAACATGCCCTAATGTCCACCCAAAAAGATACTACTAGTTGTTGATGGAAACCTTTCTGCGAGGACTTCTAAATTCAGAGATGTCTCTGTCTTTCTAGCAAGTTAAGGATGAAATATTAAACATATGACGCTTTGATAAATGACAAGGCGTATATTCAGCAAAGACATATTGGACCGCTCCATTTCCCCCCTTATTATCGTACCAATTAAGTTGTTTGCTCTACATAAATGTGAACATAGTAGGGGATGTAAAAACATCTTTGTGAAAATCAATAAATAACTATGTAGATTTGAAATCGAGTGCACAACATTGAATGATATTTTTTTTCTCACTCAGATACATCGCTATTTCTCTAGCACACCGGTCTCTTTACACAATTCCAACTATTACAAATTCAAAACTTAACTTGAGGTTGTCAAATAGTGAAACCATAAAAATGGATAGAAGGGTGAAAGTCAGGAAAACAGAAATGCGAGTAGGAGTAAAGACCACTTCGACTGTGGCAATTTCATAAGATGCTGGATTTCAGCCCTCATGATTTATTCATGAAAGGGATCTTGGGATTTTTTTAAGGCTTCAACCTCATAAGTGTTATTTTGATTAAATGTATGGTGTTACCTAAATTCTATCGATTGATTTCCTATGGGTTAGCCCCATAGAAATTTCGACATATTTGGCAACCACATTTTTACACTCATTAACATAGGATGGGGGTACTTTTTCCAAGTTTATTGTGTTCCCTCTAAACTCATATTTCCTATGGTTTGCAACTATATGTCCTGTACTTGCACTCCTGAAATTTTTGTGTTTTACTTGTTCCTACAATCCAATGGGGCCCCTCTTGTCCTTTGGTTTTCTGGAGCCAAAGCCGTTTCTCAAAAAGAAGAAAAGGTACATAGCCTCTACATTGAATGATGCACTCATATATATTATTGATTAATGATAACGCCGAACAAATAGGCTTACAAAGAGGAGGAAAAACTTGAGTTCATGCCTCATGACAGCATCCCCAAACCACCACCAAACCTATGACAACATATTAGTAGACAAATGAAGGAACGTTCGACGATGACACCTTCAAGAAGGAACCAACGCTCACTCGACAATGTTAGATGTTACAATCAGATGTCTAAAAGAGCAATCATTCCTTAATCTTGTTTTGACATTGATGACAATATACTCATAGGGGACTAATAATGTTTACTAAGTGAATCTATAGGTTTTATTCGACATTGTTACTTCATGTGTGGATCATAGACCCCCCCCCCCCTCCAATGATTATGGCTCAAGATATGTGCAACAATGGCGAGAGCATAGCTTTTCATTTTATTCTTGAGTTTTAGGGAATACACACTATTAAGTCTTGGGTGGCCAGACTGTCTGGCTAATTACTTCCAGAAAACATAAAGCTAAAATGTCTAGCCAGACATATGTTGGACGGATGTTTAGAGTGTGTTTTGGTCCAAACCTTGGCCGGATTGTTCTGGCAAATTGCTGGACTGTTTGACTAATTGCTCGCGACAACATAAAGGTTTTATCGTATACAGACGGAAGGTTATGAGGACCTTTTTTGTTCGGCTAATGGTCGGCATGTCCGTGCAACTCAATCAGATTGTCCGGTGGTTGGTGTTTTTCTCTGCAGCTAGTGCTGTGCTAAACAAGCGTCAGTGGATGACCTGTTTTGGCAGTATTCTACCGGACTGTGGGGTGAGCAGTTTTCTGCACTAAAACGGCTAGTTTCGCTCATGGCTATAAATAACCCTTCATCACTCCGTGGAGGGGTCGACCAAAACTTCAAACAAACCCTAGATCTGAGAAAGGCTCCCTCTCATACTCCACACACCACATCGAAGATTTCTTGGAGATTCTTGACAATTCTTGAGAGTGATTCCACCCAGTTGTAGATCCACTCCCCCTCTCCCTTTTGATGGAAGTAATTTATTATTTGAGAAAGACTTGAGCATTTTCACTTTATTCTTGTTGCTCTTGGAGGTTGAAGACTCCTAGACGGTAGGGGTTCTTCGGTGAGGAATCAAGGTATACCCTCGAAAGTTTGTAAAGGTTTGAGTCCGCCTCAAGGTCTATCACTACTGGTTGAGACTCGCCTTCATGGTGATATAGAATAAGGTGAGCCTTCCTAGTGTTGTTGTGCCTTCGTGGTAACACCATCCCTCCAACGTGTGACTAACTTCCCTCCAAAAATTTGAACGTTGGGATACATCCTTGTCTACGTGTCTTTGATTATATCTAACCCTAACTTCCTACTTGTGGTTTACTTTGGTCACTAGACCTGGCATTCATCATATTGTATTGTGTTAGCTTTCCATAGCAATTGTTTAGGCATATTTTTATATTCTCATAACCTAAACTTGCTAATAATCAAGAAAAAATGTAATGTACCTATTCACCCCTCTCTGGGTCCACACGATCCTTTTAATGTCATACTAAGGGCTATTACATCAAAAAGTATCTTCAGACCCGCACCTTCGACAAGGTAACGATGCACGAATGTTGACGATACTTAAACAAGAGAGATGCAATATCATGGGTTTTCACCCTGAGAGAATACATTTTCGTTGTCCACCACCATAGTCACCGGCCACAACTATACCAGTCTGCTCACACATAACTAGCTAGCCAAAGTAGCCGAAGCCTTTTATTGATTTACTTTTATTGTATCTAGGTGATATATCACAAGAGTCCAAGCTCCTTCTGTCTATCTTGCGGATTATACACATCCAAAAACATAAAAAAAATTGCAAACATAGTAGTCTCTAGAGGAAAAAATGTTGAGGAACATAGTAATTTCAAAATTTTCCTACGCACACGCAAGATCATGGTGATGCATAGCAACGAGAGGGGAGAGTGTTGTCTACGTACCCTCGTAGACCGGAAGCGGAAGCGTTAGCACAACGCGGTTGCTGTAGTCATACATCTTCACGACTGAAAGTGCTAGTGATCGACTAGAGGGGGGGTGAATAGGCGATTTTTATGAAAGTCTTCAAAACATGTAAGTTTCGAAGACAAACGATAGAAATAAACCTATTACCATGCAGCGGAAGGTAGACTACACTAGGCAAACCATAGTCAAGTATTCAATCAAGTGAAAGCACAATGACTAATAGCAGCTAGGCAGTAAGGATCAGGTAGGAAGATATTGTGAAGCCAATCGGAACAAGTAATCACTCAGTGAAGCCAAATGGTGATGCAATCGTACAATGACTTCACAAGGACCAACAGTAAGTAAAGGGAAGGGAAGGATGAAACCAGTGACTCGTTGAAGACAATGATTTGTTGGACCAGTTCCAGTTGCTGTGACAACTGTACGTCTCGTTAGGGAGGCTGAGATTCAACTCAGAAGACCTCGTCTTCACCTTATTCCCCTTGAGCTAAGGACACCCAGTCCTAGCCCAATCACTCTGGTAAGTCTTCAAGGTAGACTTCCAAACATTCACAGACTTCGTTCACCGGCGATCCACAATGACTCTTGGATGCTCAGAACACGACGCCTAACCGGCTGGAGGATTCACAGTCCTCAAGTGTAATAAGTCTTCAGATCACACAGACGGGAAGACTTAAGTGATGCCTAACACTCTTTGGCTCTGGGTGTTTAGGGCTTTTTCCTCGCAAGGAATTCTCTCTCAAAGGCTTCGAGGTGGGTTACTCTCAAACGACAAAGTCGTACTCTAACTCTGAGCAGCCAACCGTTTATGGTTGTAGGGGGTGGGCTATTTATAGCCACTAGGAAACCCGACCTGATTTTTCCGAAATGACCCTGGGTCACTAAGGAACTGACACGTGTTCCAACGGTCAGATTTCAAACACACACGACAACTTTACTTGGGCTACAAGCAAAGCTGACTTATCCAACTCTGGACAAGATTTGCTCTCATAGTCTTCACTCGAAGACATAGGATTTTGGTTAAGCATCACTTCAGTCATTCTGGCTGGTTCTCTTGGACCCCACTTAACAGTACGGTGGTTCCTATGACTCAACAAAGAAAAACACAAAACGACGAAACTGCTAAGTCTTCGCGCTCCATAGTCTTCACGCGATGTCTTCTCTTGTGATAGTCTTCAATGTGAATGTCTTCACATACCACCTTTGACCTCAATGTCTTCATACATTTTTAAGGGTCATCTCTGTTAGGAAAACCGAATCAATGAGGGACTTCTACCTGTGTTATCCTGCAATTCTTACAAACACATTAGTCCCTCAACTAGGTTTGTCGTCAATACTCCAAAACCATCTAGGGGTGGCACTAGATGCACTTACAATCTCCTCCTTTTTGGTGATTGATGACAAACTAGTTGAAGTTTTCAACGGGGAATATAATATGTGAAATTGTAAAGGATAGGGAATTGTCTTTGTAAGTTGCAAGGGCTCCCCCTGAAGATGTGCATATAAGTAATTTGCTTTTGGAATGCAAATGCACATGGCAGGTTGTACTTGTGGAGATCCTATTCAACTTATGATGACAATTCATCATGCATGAAAAGTATGTGAAGATAATGACATGCATAATGAAAAATGGACGTCTGCAAAATGATCTAAGTGCGGAATTTATCGTCGCACATGCGGAATTTATCATCGCATCACAGAATAGCAAATAAGTAGCAGACGACCATCGAGTTTAAGTGTTACAACTCAAAGAACCAAATGTATCAAAACGAGAGTTGTAAACACTAGGCAAAACATAAAGCAACCGTCCATATGGATCCGCTTGAAGACTATCAAACTCATATGCTTCTCCTCCTTTTGTCAGTAAGGACCAAAAAGGTTTGAAGACATAGAGCATCTACTCGTTCCCATGAGGAGTAGGTGAAGCAGCAAGGTCGTCGGTGTTGTTCGGCGGTGCAGACGAACTCAGGGTAGTGTCGATCCGTGCAGAAGTAGGGAGCGGTGAAGTGGCATCGTCTTCGTCCTCGATCACTCTGGCATTCACAGTTGCCGCGGAGGAAGAGAACTCAGAGTCTTCAAGAGACGGAGTTCGTCGCAGCACAATCCTTCTTGGAGGTGTGGAGTCAAACTTGAAACGTTCAGAGAAGCCATCCTCTTGAAGATCATCTTCAGAACACATAAGCGTCAGCCCTTTCCATGTACGCCGACAGGTTTCATGGGCAACAAAGGCATTCTTGGTGGCAAGATTGCGAATGCGGTTGACATCCACCAGGAGGCCTTGCATTTGGCGCTTCAGTCAGTCATGATGCCTATCCTATTTTTGATAAAGGGCAACCAGAAGCTCTCGGTCATTGAGAACATGAGATCGCTTCATGGGCCGTTGGGCAATAGTGCTTTTAGTGGCTTTAGTGAGGGCACGATGAGGTGCACGTGTAGTACCAGCCAGAGGATAAACACGAGTGACTGCTTCAACTCCTTCAATGTTTTGAGAGAAACTTTGATGCTCATCATTCTGAAGACTAAGAGGTTCCTTGGCAGGCTCTGGATAGATGGCTTCAACGGACATATCAACGTCAGGCAGAAAGATCCGATGATTGCGAGCAGAGGGCTGATATGAGACAGCTGAGTGTAGTTTGATTAGCCGCATTGTCCATGGAGCGTAAAACTTCAAGCCAAAAAGATCAGATCCTGATGCAGCAAGTTGGTGGATGAAGAAGTCTTGTGCATTGAAGCATTTGCCATGAAGAATATAAAAGACCAAAGTCTTCATTGCACCTTCCAGCTTTGCATGTGGAGAATGTCCTTTGATGGGCCAGAGAGTTCGCTTGATAATGTGATAGATAGTGCGTGGCAGATACTCAAGGTCTTCAACAAAGAACTCCTTAGGATATGCAGCATCTGGAGGCAAAGGCTTCATCATGCTAAGCATCTGACTCATGTTCGGTTCAGGCTTATGAAAGATGCTCTCCATAGCTGCACTGTGAAGCTGACAACCAGGTTCATAAAGATCTCCAGGAGTGGGCAGACCAGTGAGCTCAATGATATCAAAGGCTTTGGCTTCGTGATGAACATTGCCGGTCATCCACTCAAGGACCCAAGTCTTCGGATCTCTGTTGTATCCACGAATGTGAAGAGTGGCATAGAATTGGAGCAGCAACTCTTCGTTCCAGTGCTCTTGGTCGGTGACGAAAGGCAACAATCCAGACTCTTTGAAGCAATCCAGAGCTTCTTCCAAGCAGGGCAGACCAGTTATGGCTTCAGTGTCAAGACGCATATGAGGGAAAATGCGACCTTGATTGTACAGAATGCATGAGTAATAACTTCGCTGCGGATAGCTCCAGAACCGATCAGAAGATATTCTTTCCCTTGAGTAGGGGTTCTTGGCGCTATTGAAGAAGGTGTTGTCTGCTTTGAAGCCGTTGACATTAAAGGATCCGGGTGCTGATGCAGGACCTGGAAACCTGGGCAACCTTGGCATTGGCTTCTGTACCTGAGGCCTGTGCTCAACGTGATAGTCAAACTGAGGACCAGCAGCAGGCGCAGGAACAGGAGCAGTAGGCATCATTGGCTTCACTAACTTCTGGCACATTAGTTGGTGCAGGCTCCACATTTGCTTCAACCATGACAACGTCATTGGCTTCATTTGTGTTGGTGGTGGCAGCCTCAAGATTCTCAACCTCCACTTGATGACTTGAGACCTTGGTCCTTTGCGAAGCCTGCATAACGCTGGCTACGCTTCTGGAGACGGAGTTGGCTGGGCATCAAAGTCATCTTCTTCTTCTTGCCGGGGTGGTGTGACTTGTTGTTGTGGGTGATCAGCCCATGATGCATCCTGAGCAATTGGCGTCAGAGGACGACCAATGCTGATGAGTTCGTTGTGCATAAGCACAGGCGATGATACCATTTGGTGCTCGATCTGAGGAAGAACTACATCATCTTCAACATTGTCATGGTGACCAATGTCTTCAGCAGCGGTGGGATCAACTGCTGGAATGTCTTCAGCTGCATGAGCCTCTGTGGAAGCAGGCTCATGGACAATCAGTTGGCGCTCTTGATGTTCAGCTGTAGGGCGAACCATTGAGATAGGGTCAACAACTAAGGGCTCTGTGGGAGCAGCCCGATCCTTCTTGGTTTTGCGCTTCTTCTTGGAGGGAGCAGCGTCAGAGGCTTCAGGATGTTTCCTCTTTCTGGCTTCAGCCTCAGTAGTCCTCGTCTTCTTCAGTTCTGAAGCGGTTGACATGACCTTTGGCTTTGAGCCAGTCATGCTGGCTGGGAAGACAATGGGATGTGCTTCCTGCCTTGGTGCTTCGGGTTCGGCCACAGCTACCTTCTTCTTCTTCTTTGCAGCCATCCTGGGATCGATGCCAGGACGACCAAGAGCCTTGCGCTTCTCAGCCTCGTTGTAGGCTTGCACACACTTGTCAGCCAGGCTCTTCATGCGCTCATGAGAACCTTGAGCTTCTTCACGCTTCTTGAGAAAGGCTTCTTTGAGCTCGTGCAGCATGATCTTGAAGTCTTTCACCTCTTGCACGCTGAGCTTGGCCATGTGCTTCTTGAACTGAGCTTTCTCAAAGTCGATCTTTTGCTTCAGTTCAATGATGCGCTGAGCTAGAGCTAGCTCTGAAGCAATGGCGCCATGGAAGGCGACACTGAGGCCAATTGGAAGTTGCAGGTCTTCAAAGCTGAGGTTGGGCGTGTCAAACCACTCATCAATGAAGTTATGTATGATTGCCACGTCAAAGAGAGGCAAATCATTGAAGATTTCTGCTTCTTCTTTGCTCTTGATCAGTTGCTCAAGAGCGTCATCTGCAAGATCTTCATCGCTGGACAGATCAATGGCGTCGTTGCGCAGAATAGCAGCAGCAGTCAGTTCTTGGCTGGTGTGTTGCAAAGGCATCTTTACTCTTGAGGGCTTGGAGATGCGTGACAAATCTTCAGACTGCACACTGTCTTCAGGAGGTGCAGTAGCCAATGGTTTTGCTCATGAGATTTTTGGTGCTGAGGCAGGCATTGAAGCTTTAGGCTTCTTCAGTTTCTTTGGCTTCGGCGGTGCAGGCGCTTCATCAGATTCAGCGTCATCTGCAGGCTCATCCACGGCTGTCCCTTGAACCATGATATGAGTGATGAGACCTTCCAAGTTGTAGAAGGGCCCAACAAGATTGGGTTCAGCTTCGCGGGTGCCATCGACACGGGGAGCAGAAGGACCAGGGTTGAAGTCTAGTCCCAATGACTTCTTATTTTGCTTAGACGAATTCTTGGCAAACTGGAAGTTGAATTTGAACAGATTGTCGTCACGACACCATAGCAATGACGATGGGTGTGCATCTGCAGGCTGTGGTCCACGGACCATGCAGGGATAGAAGCCTTGTTCAATGGCTTCATCTCTGGACCTGGGTTGAAGATTTCTGTATAGGATGTCTCCCCATGGTCGCTTGATGGCATTTTTCTCAGCATATTCCTGGGTCACAAACCGGTACTTGAACCATTGTTTTGCCCAATATCTTCGAATCCATTGGATTCGGGTCTTGCGCTGATTGTAATCCTCTTCAGGATCTGTCTTGTAAAGCTCTGAGAGGTCATCAGGAAAATCTCTTGACGTTTCCCCACGACGCTGTCTGCCACCCTTCCTTACTGATTTCTTTGCAGCAATGAACTTCAAACTGAATGGCTTCAACACGTTCAAAGGCCTCAAAGGCTTTCGCTTGCTGGACAAACAGGAACTGACTTCGGGAGAATTTATATGATGCTGTAAGAATTCTGTAAATGAATGCAGACTATGAGAACCAAGGGATTCTCCCACGGACACGTACCTGTGACAGCATTAAGGTGCGAGGGAAGGGGAAGAGGTCATATGCATTCTCAGAAGATTTTGAAGATAAATCAGTTTAGAAGACATTGACCTCATCGTGCGAAGACATTCACTCATAGATAAGGAGTTGGTTCCAGATTTGTACAAATTCACGGATCAGTACAAGTGAGGAATCTAACTACTTTGTGAAGCATAAGTGAACATACTAGGCATATTATGAGATGCAGTATGAAATAGATCCAACTTGTGTGAACAGAAACTGCTTGTGGTAGAAAGTGATGAATCTATAGGATCAAAGGGGCCGTAAAAAGGAAGTTATATTTACCACACGAAGAACTGCTAGACGGAGTGGAAGAGGAGGCCGAGCAGTTCGATCGTCCGTGCCCTAACTTGGCGACGGAGGACACCTATGGCGACGGCGGAGAAGACGATGTCCGCGGCCAGCGTGAAGACGGCGTCGGAGAGGTCGCGGCAGCTAAGAGCTTCGTCGCCGGCGTTGTCGAGGGCTAGCGGTGGCGCTAGGGTTTGTGCGAGAGTGGAAGAAAGGATAATGACTGTGGTGAGACGTGTATTTATAGGGACAGGGACGACACAGTGTTATTACACAGGTGCCCCTGGCGATTGACATCTGAAGGACACGTGACCATCATGCAACATATCGGAGGTTGTTCCACGTTCCTACGCATGCCTGGATTGTCGGGTGGTCGTTCCCACTTCTCCGGATTTCAGGTGAAGGAATTAGCATTGAAAGCGGACTTAATGTTTGTCTCTGTATCTTCTGCTGACAAGGACGCAGAGAAGACATTCGACAGTTTCAAGAGAATGCATATGATTTGGAGAGATAGAGTTTGAGATAGAAAGCATAGAGAGGTTAGGGTCCAATCACATTCACTTAGTTCAAAAGATTCAACAAGAAGACATAACTATAAGTGAATGCTGTAGAGGACAGAACACTAGTATATATATATAATCAACATAGTGAAGATAATCATGAAGACAGGTTGAGATTGAAGCCAAACCAAATGTGAAGACATAGCAAATGTAATGCATGGGTGAAACACTTCAAACAGAAGAATTTGGTGGTGGCGTTACCCACCGTATAGGAAGTATTAGACCCAGACACGGCGCACAATTATCGTGACGCTCTGAAGTCAAATTCCACATTAATGTATTCACACTTAGAATGTATGTCTTCATTGATTGAAGATATACTTTACTTCGTGTGTTGCACATCTAAGTCATCAATATGCATAAGTGTTAGGATGTGTGCCTGATCACAGGACATTTGAGGATTCCAAGATATTTAGCTCACACCGTAACTTGCAAAATCTCTTCTTATCCAAGGGCTTGGTGAAGATATCTGCCAATTTCTCTTCAGTGTTGACGTGTATGATATCAATATCTTCCTTCACAACATGATCTCTGAGAAAGTGATGACGAATTTCAATGTGCTTTGTCTTCGAGTGCTGAACTGGGTTGTTGGCAATCTTGATGGCGCTTTCGTTGTCGCGGTAGAGTGGCACTTGCTTCAGATGAATGCCATAGTCTTTAAGTGTTTGCTTCATCCACAGAAGTTGAGCGCAGCAAGATCCAGCAGCAATGTATTCAGATTTAGCAGTGGAGAGAGATACACAGTTCTGCTTCTTTGAAGACCAACATACAAGTGATCGTCCCAGAAAATGACATGTGCCTGATGTAGACTTGCGATCCACCTTGTCACCAGCATAATCAGCATCCGAGAATCCAACCAAATCAAACTCTGAGCCCTTTGGATACCATAATCCTAGTGTTGGGGTGTAAGCTAAATATCGAAGAATTCGCTTCACAGCTAAGTGATGCGATTCCTTTGGTGCCGCTTGGAATCGAGCACACATGCAAACACTAAGCATAATATCTGGCCTAGATGCACATAGATAAAGCAAAGAACCAATCATGGAGCGGTATACCTTTTGATCGAACTCTTTACCATTGTCGTCGGGACCCAGATGATGTTTGGCTGGCATTGGCGTCGTGAAGCCTTTGCAGTCTTGCATACCAAATTTCTTCAGGCAATCTTTGAGGTACTTCTCTTGAGATATGAAGATGTCGTTGCGTTGCTGACGTATTTGAAGACCAAGGAAGAACTTCAGCTCACCCATCATGGACATCTGATATTGCTCTTGCATCATATATCCAAACTCTTCACTGTATTTCTGATTGGTGCAGCCGAAGATAATGTCATCCACATATATTTGGCACACAAACAGTTCACTATCATATGTCTTCATGAAGAGAGTGGGGTCGAGGGAACCAGATTTGAAGCCTTTGCTCTTCAGGAAGTCTTTGAGTGTGTCATACCAAGCCCGAGGGGCTTGTTTGAGGCCATACAGTGCCTTGTTGAGCTTGTACACCATGTCAGGATGTTTTGGATTTTCAAAGCCAGTCGGTTGTGCAACATACACTTCTTCTTCAATCTTGCCATTGAGAAAAGCGCTCTTCACATACATTTGATATAGAAGTATGTTATGATGATTTGCATAGGCCAGCAGTATGCGTATGGCTTCAAGTCTAGCCACAGGAGCAAATGTTTCATCGAAGTCAATCCCTTCAACTTGAGTGTACCCTTGAGCAACGAGACGAGATTTGTTTCTAACAACTTGACCATGCTCATCTTGCTTGTTGCGATATATCCATTTGATGCCTATTATATTGTGCTTGCGAGGATCAGGACGCTTAACCAGTTCCCATACATTATTCAGCTCAAACTGTTGAAGCTCTTCTTGCATAGCTTGAATTCATTCAGGTTCCATGAAGGCTTCTTCAACTTTCTTGGGTTCAGATATTGAGACAAATGCGAAGTGCCCACAGAAATTTGCTAGCTGTGTTGCCCTTAAACGAGTGAGTGGACCTGGTGCATTGATGCTATCAATTATTCTCTCAATCTGTACTTCATTTGCAACACGAGGATGTACATGACGAAGATTTTGCTCTTGCTGATCATTGTCATCGTTAGAGGGATTGTCTTCAGGCTGAGCATTGTCTTCAGGTTGATCAGGTGTGGAGATGATAAGTTCCTCTTCAGGTTGAGCTTCAGACGGTATGATTTCTCCAGTTCCCATAAGGTTGAGCTTCATCTAGCACATTTGGCAGGTGCTCTCTTTGTGAGCCATTCGTCTCATCAAACTGCACATCCACTGTTTCAACCACTTTATAGTGAAAAAGGTTGAAGACTCTATAGGAGTGCGAATCCTTTCCATATCCAAGCATAAAACCCTCATGTGGTTTTGGTGCAAATTTTGAAGTGTGATGTGGATCCTTGATCCAGCACCTGGCGCCAAATACTCGGAAGTAACTGACATTTGGCTTCTTGCCAGTAAGGAGCTCATAGGATGTCTTGTTCAGAAGCTTGTGAAGATAAACACGGTTGATGATATGGCATGCAGTATCAATGGCTTCTGGCCAGAATTTTCTTGGAGTCTTGTATTCATCAAGCATCGTCCAGGCCATCTCAATAAGTGTTCTGTTCTTGCGTTCGACGACGCCATTCTGCTGTGGCGTGTATGGAGCTGAGAATTCATGTGTGATGCCTAAGGTATGAAGATATGTATCTAGGCCAGTGTTCTTGAATTCAGTGCCATTGTCACTTCTGATGTGCTTTATCTTGGCGTCATAGTTGTTCATTGCTCGACTAGCGAAGCGTCTGAAGACATCCTGCACTTCAGTCTTGTAGAGGATTATATGCACCCAAGTATATCTTGAATAATCATCAACAATGACAAAGCCATAGAGACAAGCAGTAGTAGTAAGAGTTGAGTAATGAGTGGGACCGAAAAGATCCATGTGGAGCAGTTCGAAGGGTTGAGTCGTTGTCATGATTGTCTTCGAGGGATGCTTGGCCCTCGTCATCTTTCCTGCTTCACAGGCACCGCATAAGTGATCCTTCTTGAACTTGATGCCCTCGATGCCTATGACATGCTTCTTCTTTGAAAGGGTGTGGAGGTTCCTCATGCCAGCATGCCCTAGCCTTCGATGCCAGAGCCAGCATTCAGAAGCTTTTGCTAGAAGACATACTGCAAGTTGTGGTCCTGCTGAGAAATCTACCACGTACAAATCATCTTTCCGATACCCTTCAAACACTAGATACTTGTCAGATTCCATTAGTACAAGGCAACGATATTTTCCAAATATCACAATCATGTTTAAATCACAAAGCATTGAGACAGACATTAAGTTGAAACCAAGGGATTCAACAAGCATGACTTTATCCATGTGTTGGTCCTTTGAGATTGCAACTCTACCTAGACCCAATACCTTGCTTTTACCAGTGTCAGCAAATGTGATGTGACTTTTGTCAGATGGACATAAAGTTGAGTCCATGAGAACGCTTCGCTTGCCAGTCATGTGATTTATACACCCACTATCAATAATCCATTCTGAAGCAGCTGGTGTCGTACCCTACAGTGCAGTTAGGGGGATAGGCTTCACGAAGAGAATTGTTAAGCAAAAACATTTGACGAACCAGTGGATTAT